>NC_057795.1:142766387-142766712 GCF_018294505.1 Triticum aestivum | reverse complement strand
CCCCCCTCCTTTTTCCTGTTTTTTTTTCTGTTTTTTTCTTTTTTAGTTTTAGTTTAGATTTAGTTTTAGTTTTAGTTTTAGGTTTAGTTTTAGTTTAATTTTAGGTTTAGATTTAGTTTTTTCCTTTTTTTCTGTTTTATTAGTTTTAGGTTTATGTTTAGTTTAGATTTAGTTTTAGTTTTAGTTTTAGGTTTAGTTTAGTTTGAGGAAAGAAGAAGAAGAAGAGAAAAAGAGGAGAGGAGGAGAAGAAGAAGAGGAAAAAGGAAAGGAAGAAGAAGAAGAGGAGGAGGAGAAGAAAAAAGAAGAAGAGGAAGAAGAAGAAGAA
>NC_057795.1:142762216-142762825 GCF_018294505.1 Triticum aestivum | reverse complement strand
CGGACCCGACACCCCGACCCCGACACCGAGACGGCACCCCGACCCCGACCCGGCACCCCGACCCGACACCCCGACCCCGAGACCCCGACACGGCACCCCGACACCGACAGGACACCCCGACCACCGACACCTCCCGAAAAGGTGTTCTTTGGCCTTCCAGAGGCCGACGGGGTCATATATTTGTGAATTATTAGTTAGGTCATATATTTTTCGATTTTGTTATGAAAAACATCATATATAATTGTGTTGATCGTGTAGTTTTAAATGTGCAGTTGTTTCATCGCTGCGAGGTTTGGTGTTCGACGACCTCGCCGTGCGTTTGACGAGCTAGCTGCGAGGTCTGCTAGCTAACGGCAAAGAAGCTCTTTGCCATCAGCTACCAAAAAGCGAACGGCAAAGATCAGGCGGACGGCAAAGAAGCTCTTTGCCCTCCGCCTGATCTTTGCCGTCCGCCAGCAGACGGCAAAGAATCTTTGCCGTCAGCTGGCGGACGGCAAAGAGAGAGGTGGCCCCCACCCCCCGCCCGTTTGGGAAAAACTTAACGGCCCACCTCTTTGTCGTCTGCCAGCAGACGGCAAAGAGGCAAAAGGGCAGACGGCAAAGAGGGCC
>NC_057795.1:142759635-142760149 GCF_018294505.1 Triticum aestivum | reverse complement strand
CCCCCCTCCTTTTTCCTGTTTTTTTTTCTGTTTTTTTCTTTTTTAGTTTTAGTTTAGATTTAGTTTTAGTTTTAGTTTTAGGTTTAGTTTTAGTTTAATTTTAGGTTTAGATTTAGTTTTTTCCTTTTTTTCTGTTTTATTAGTTTTAGGTTTATGTTTAGTTTAGATTTAGTTTTAGTTTTAGTTTTAGGTTTAGTTTAGTTTGAGGAAAGAAGAAGAAGAAGAGAAAAAGAGGAGAGGAGGAGAAGAAGAAGAGGAAAAAGGAAAGGAAGAAGAAGAAGAGGAGGAGGAGAAGAAAAAAGAAGAAGAGGAAGAAGAAGAAGAAGAAAAAAGAGGAGAGGAGGAGAAGAAGAAGAGGAAAAAGGAAAGAAGAAGAAGAAGAAGAAGAAGAAGAATGAAGAAAAGGAAGAAAAGGAAGAATAGGAAGAAGAAGAAAAGGAAAAAAGAGGAAAAACCCCGACCCGACACGGCACCCTGACCCGACACGGCACCCCGACCCCGACACGACACCCCG
>NC_057795.1:142742271-142757246 GCF_018294505.1 Triticum aestivum | reverse complement strand
ACCCCGACACGGCACCCCGACACCGACAGGACACCCCGACCACCGACACCTCCCGAAAAGGTGTTCTTTGGCCTTCCAAAGGCCGACGGGGTCATATATTTGTGAATTATTAGTTAGGTCATATATTTTTCGATTTTGTTATGAAAAACATCATATATAATTGTGTTGATCGTGTAGTTTTAAACGTGCAGTTGTTTCATCGCTGCGAGGTTTGGTGTTCGACGACCTCGCCGTGCGTTTGACGATCTCTGCCCCTTTGTTCGTGGGTGAGCACAAATGACAAGTCCTCCTCCCCCATTAATTATTTGATCTATTTCGATGAAACTTGATAGCTAGCTATATATTATTATTCATGTCGGTCTTTTTTTATGTTGTACTAATTTCGTTTACTGTTTGTCATGGCAGGTGTTGAAAGATGGTGGGCGCTGGTCGGGAGCGTGGTCTGAGGTCTTCCATTCCAGGGCACGGAATGACATGCAGGCAAGGTCCATGTACGAGCTCCTTGTGGTAAGTTTCTTCTGCAGATTAGCCAAAACATTCATGTAGTGTTTGTCTCATTACTAACTAGTATGACTGAGTCATCAAAACCAAATGTGCAGTCTGTGTCCGAGAAGACAGGTCAGATCGCTCCGCCGATGCCAGTGATTGCTCCTGGGACCACGGTGAGTTTTATTTGAATGGACATTACTTGCGAGTCTTAACATTTGAGTGTCATCATGCTAACAAGACATTGGAAATGATCTTTGGTGCAGCGTAACTCCAGACAAGCATCGCACGATCCTTCTCCAGCTACCGACACGAGCCACCCCTCTCCTACACCTCCTACATCTTGGTAAGTTTATCTAGTGTTTTGCTTAACACATGCATAAAGACCTAGACTTAGCTTTATTTCCTCCAATGCTTACCATAATGACCTAGACTTAGCTTTATTTCGTCCAATGCTTACCATAATGACCTAGACTTAGCTTCTTCACCTCCAAAATGACTTAATAAGCTTACTGACCTCCAAAACCATCCATTTTACCTAAGTTAGCTCTAAAACGATCTGTACTTAGCTTACTTATGTCAAAAATTGCATAATTAGCTTAGTTAGCTTATAGACGATCCATTTTACCTAAGTTAGCTCTAAAATGACCCATTTTACCTAGGTTAGCTTATAAATAATCCAGTTCATCCAAGTTAGCTCAAAAATGACCCATTTTACCTAGATTAGCTCCTAAATGATCCATTTTACCTACGTTAGCTTTAAAATGACCCATTTCACCTAGGTTAACTCCAAAACGACCAATCTTACCTAGGTTATCTCATAAACGATCCATTTCAACTAATTTAGCTCATAAACGATCCATTTCACCTAGGTTACCTAAAAAACGATCCATTTCACCTAAATTAGCTCTTAAATGATCCATTTCACCTAAGTTAGCTCAAAAAGATCCATTTCAACTAAATTAGCTCATAAATGATCCATTTCACCTAAGTTAGCTCAAAAACGATCCATTTCAACTAAGTTAGCTCATAAATGATCCATTTCATCTAAGTTAGCTAAAAAAGATCCATTTCACCTTAGTTACCTGAAAAACAATCCATTTGACCTTAGGTAGCTCATAAACGACCCATTTCAACTAAGTTCGCTCATAAATGATCCATTTCACCTTAGCTAGCTCATAAACGACCCATTTCAACTTAGTTAGCTCATATATGATCCATTTCACGTAAGTTAGCTCATAAATGACATACTCTTCTTGTTCTAGTCTTCTTCTTGTTCTACTCTTCTTGTTCTAGTCTTCTTCTTGTTCTACTCTTCTTCTTGTTCTACTCTTCTTGTTCTAACTTTCTTATTTTTCATTTTGCAGAGTTCATTCACTTGATGAAAGCTTGCATAGATGGAGTGCTCCTTATCCCTTTCTCTGTTTCTTTTGTATCGTTGAACTATGCATGTATCGTTGGATGAAACTATTGTAATATATATGGTTGGATGCCTCTATGTTGAACTTGTTATGTATGATGGAACTATGCATGTAATATATATGGTTGGATGATGAAGTTATGTGTTGGATATCTTATATGTTTGCTCTGTAATGGCCTTTTGAAATATATCTATATATGTCATCTATATTTGTGATGAAAATTGTTGGATTTAATAAAAAACTGATAAAAGAGCCAATATGCAGGCTCTTTGCCGTCTGCCACCGACGGCAACGGGCTCTTTGCCGTCTGCCGCGGACGGCAAAGAAGGCACGTGGCATCCAGCTGTGCTTCCTGGGAGCTGACCCGTTTGGTCAGTTTGCCTACAATGGCAGACGGCAAAGACTTTGCCATCAGTGGCAGATGGCAAAGAACCTGCCATGTAGTGACGTGTAGATGACATCATACGGCGGACGGCAAAGACACTAGAAAGTTTGCCGTCAGCGGCGGACAGCAAAGGCCTGCCGTTAGCCACTTAACGGATTGACAGCGCAATTATTGCCGTCCACCTTCTTTGTCGTCTGTCGCGCTCCCTTTGCCGTCTGCGGCGGACGGAAAAGACTTTGCCATCAGTAGCAGATGGCAAAGTAGCTGTTTACCGTAGCCTACTTTGCCGGAGCCTTTTGCCGTCCGCGGCTGACGGCAAAGACCTTTGCTGTCCGCCGTTCATGCCTTTGCCGTCCGCCGTGGCCGACGGCAAAGTAGCAGATTCCTGTAGTGTATGCCTCTACTTGACTAGCTTGTTGATCAAAGATGCATGGTTAAATTTCCTGGCCGTGGACATGAGTTGTCATTTGATGAACGAGATCACATCATTAGTGGAATGATCTGGTGGACAAGACCCAACCGTTAGCTTAGCATAATTATCGTCCAGTTTTATTGCAACTGCTTTCTTCATGTGAAATACATATTCTTCCAGACTATGAGATTATGCAACTCCCAGACACCGGAGGAATGCCTTGTGTGCTATCAAATGTCACAACATAACCGGGTGATTATAAAGATGCTCTACAGGTATCTCCAAAGGTGCTTGTTCGGTTGGCATAGATCGAGATTAGGATTTGTCACTCAGAGTATCAGAGAGGTATCTCTGGGCCCTCTCGGTAATGCACATCATATGAAGCCTTGCAAGCAATGTGACTAATGAGTTAGTTGCGGGATGATGCATTACAGAATGAGTAAAGAAACTTACAGGTAACGAGATTGAACTAGGTATGAAGATACCGACGATCGAATCTCGGGCAAGTAACATACCGATGACAAAGGGAATAACGTATGTTGACATAGCAGTTCGACCGATAAAGATCTTCGTAGAATATGTGGGAACCAATATGAGCATCTAGGTTCTGCTGTTGGTTATTGACCGGAGAGTTGTCTCAGTCATGTCTACATAGTTCTCGAACCCGTAGGGTCCGCACGCTTAACTTGATGACGATATGTATTATATGAGTTATGTGTTTTGGTGACCGAAGGTTGTTCGGAGTCTTGGATGAGATCACGAACATGACAAAAAGTCTCGAAATGGCCGAGAGGTAAAGATTGATATATTGGAAGGTAGTATTCGGACGGCGGAATGGTTTTGGAGTGTATCGGGTACAAACCGTAGTACCGGAGGGGTTACCGGAACCCCCCGATGGAAGATATGGACCATATGAGACATAGGAGGGAGGCACACCAGCCCACAAGGTGGCTGGCGCGTCCCCCACCAGGGGGAAACTGAATTGGACAAGGGTGGGGGCGGCGCCCCCTTTCCTTCTCCTACTCCCTCTCCTTCCCCCTTTCCCCCTCCGGAAAAAGGAAGGGGCGCCGAATCCTAGTAGGAGTCCTAGTGGGACTCCCCCCACTTGGGCATGCCTAGGCCGGCCTCCTCTCCCTCCTCCTTTATATACGGGGAGGGGGCGCCCCTATGACACGCACCAATTTCTCTTAGCCATGTGCGGCGCCCCCTCCACAGTTTACGCCTCCAGTCATATTCTCGTGGTACTTAGGCGAAGCCCTGCGCGGATCATATCACCATCACCGTCACCACACTATTGTGCTGACGAAACTCATCTACTCCTTCGACCCTCTGCTGGATCAGGAGCTCGAGGGACGTCATCACGCTGAACGTGTGCAGAACTCGGAGGTGTCGTACATTCGGTACTCGATCGGTTGGAACGAGAAGACGTTCGACTACATTAACCGTGTTAAGCCAACGCTTCCGCTTTCGGTCTACGAGGGTATGTAGACACACTCTCGCCCTCTCGTTGTTATGAATCTCCTAAATAGATCTTGCGTGAGCGTAGAAAGTTTTTGAAATTGCATGCTACGTTCCTCAACACTCTCTTCTCTCCCCATTAATGCCCCTCTCCACCATAGTTCTTCTCCGTAAATGGCATCTCTTCTCTATCTTCCTCATTTATTTGGCTCTCCCTCCATTCCATAGATATAGATCTAGCTAGCTCATCTCTCTCCCTCTCCATTCGTTAGCTAGAGTCGTCTCTCCTCCCCAACAACTAGATCTAGCTAGTTATTTATCCATCCACACTTTCGATCCCTATAGGTAGCGAAAGGCCTCATCTAACCATGCCCGGTCTTTCTCGGGAGATAGGTGAGTAAAATGTTGTGCATTTCAAGAATGGGAATATGTGTGTTTGGGATATGGAGATATTTGTGCGAGTGACATGCCCCCCGAGTTGCTTATGTTTTGCCAAAATGTCGATTAATTTTTGTTCGGTGAATTTCGAGAAAACTTGATATGTCCTATTTTTAGGCAAGGTCATGCCAAATTTTTATATGACTTTGATGCATGCATGCATTTTGTTTATAACCCTTTTGCTTGTTATACCATGCAGTCGGTCATGAAGGCGAGTGGATGGAAGGTGGAGCGATACTTGCAATCCGCGATGATGGACATGTATGAAAATAATCAGACCAGGATTAGATGTCCTTGTATAAGATGCAAAGAAGGAGTCCTTTTGGAACCTTTTGATCGTGGCATTTTGAAGGCGCACCTGCTGATGAATGGTTTCATGGATGGCTATACTCAGTGGATAAGTGAATATGATGATGAGGACGTCCACATGGCAGGGAATAATGACATGGGGTGGGACAAAGAGATGACCGATCGACATGAAGACGATGGCGCCGGATATGGCGGCGGGGAAGAGTCCGGACATGACGGCGAGGGAGAAGATTCCAGACATGGCGAAGAAGAGTCCAGACATGGAGGAGAAGAGGCGCGATCACGCTGTAGTCTTTGACACTACTAAGTGCAGTCATGCAAGACCCTCACGTTCGAGACCTCCTTCGCAAGAGTACGACTAGCGAGAGAGCTGCTTCTAGAGCGGAGGCCAAGTTTACACAACTTGAAGTAGACTCGAAGACTCCATTGTATGATGGTTGCGATCCCGAGGTGACCCGCTTGAGTTTCATGCTCGAACTTCTAAAGATGAAGGCGAAAAACAAATGGACAGAAAAAAGCCTTGATGAGCATTTGAAATATCTACATAATAAAGTTCTCCCTGCGGGGAACCTCTGTCCTACTAGTGTTGAGGAGGCCAAGAAAATCGTTTGCCCTTTAGATTTGCCGCACATTAGGTACCACACATGCATCAATGATTGCATCATTTATCGGGGGGAGCACACAGAAAAAACTAGCTGTCCAGTGGGCAATGCTTCTCGATATAAGAAGGCACGAAAGAAAGCTTCTGAGAAAGGTGTATGGTACTTTCCGATCACTCCCCGTCTGCAGCAGTATTTCATAGATCCTAAGGAAGCAAAGCTCATGCGCTGGCACGCAGAGAGGAAGAAGCCCAACGATGGAGATGATCCGAAGATGAGACAGCTCACAGATGCTAGCTAGTGGAGAGCATTCAACTCCATATATGGATTTGCTGCAGAAGATCCAAGGAACATCGTGCTTGGTGCGAGTACCGATGGCATGAATCTATTTGGAAACCAGAACACCAACCACAACACATGGCCCGTCTTTATATGGATGTACAACCTCCCTCCATGGAAGTGCATGAAGACAAAGTACATACACATGAGCATGCTTATTCAAGGGCCGAAACAACCGGGAAATAATATTAACCTGTATATGAGGCTTCTGAAAGAGGAGGTAGACACGTTATGGAAAACACCACCATGTACATGGGACACTAGCAAAGGACAGTATTTCTATATGAGAGCCGTGCTCATGATGACAGTGCACGTCTATCTCGGTTACGGGTATACCTCAGGCCAGGTGTGCCACGGATACTGCGGATGCACGAGGTGCATGGATGATACAATGTCTCAGCAGCTTATGTCAACAAAAGATGGTGGATCCGAGAAAATCATGTACATGGGGCATCGTAGATGGCTCGAGAAGGATGACCCGTGGTGAAAGCATGGAGATCTATTCAATGGGTTGGCTGAGCATCGAGGACCTCCACGTAAGAGGAGTGGCATCAAAATCAACGAGCTGTTGAAAAACTGGGAACAATGCCCCGCGTCGAGAAAGATGAAAAAGGTGCCGGAGCCGCTGCTGAAGGTATGGAAAATGAGGTTCGTTTAATTGGACTTGGAGTACTGGCCCAATCATGACTTGCCTCATTGACTTGATCAAATGCATATCACGAAGAATTTCCTCAAGAGCTTGCTTGGCACACTGATGAACATGCCGGAGAAGACCATGGACCGGCCCAAGGCAAGGAAAGACTTTGAAGATTTGAAGATCAGGAAAGATCTCCATCGTAAAAACTCAATGGAGGAGATGGAGACGAAGACAGAGGAGGGGGAAAGGGGTAGAAAAGTCAACAAGAAGGAGGGGAATTATTGCCCCCCTTCTTGCTTCACCTTAAGTGCGAAGGAGATCGATCAATTCATCAAGTGCCTTATGGGAATCAAAGTCAGTTACGGTTACTATGGGAAGATAAGTACATTTCTACACCCCAAGAAGAAAAGGTTCAGCAGGATGAAGTCTCATGACTGTCACATGATGATGATAGAGATACTCACGGTTTCCATTTGAGGGATCATGGACAAGCACGTCCGTGACACGCTTACTGGTCTCTGCAACTTCTTCAATGTTATCTCTCGAAAGTTCATCAGTGTGAAGCAGCTCCGAAGGCTATAGGAAGAGATCGTTGTCATACTATGTGAGCTTGAGATGTACTTCCCGCTTGCGTTATTCGATGTCATGGTGCATCTATGTGTCCACATCGTGGACGACATCATCGACATGATGCTGTTCTAGAGGATGAATGGGGTCATCAAAGGATTCGTTCGTAACATGTCCCGCCCCGATGGGAGCATCATCCAGAATTATATAGGCGTCGGAGACCTTGTTGTTGGTTTGCCCGTCAAGAAGCATGATGGGAGGCTCAGAGGAGAAGGTCAAGACAACGGCCAAAGGGAATTGCACATGGACTACTCGGATCGACGGAACGACTTTGACAGGGCTAACTTAGTAGTGCTACAACACCTAGATGTGGTAGATGGTTATGTGACACGGCACAAAGAAACCACCGCAAAGAAGTACCGTGATAAGGGGATGCTCAAGATGGATGACAAAGTTATTGTAGAGCACAACGCCACTTTCTTGCGTTGGTTCAAATGGCAGGTTCTTGCTAATCCTCCGTAAGAGGGAAGTTCTGAAGGATTACTCATACATGCCTTAGCACATGGCCCCGTTCCCAAACTCGCGACCTATCAGGCATAGGATATCAACGGGTACACATTCTACACGGAGGCGAAATACATGGACAGTGATTACTAGAACTCAGGGGTGACGATTGAATGCGTGACCAACACCAACGACACAACTTAAAGATTCTACGGAAGGGTCGAAAAGATCTGGGAGCTTGACTATGCTGGAATGCACGATGCGATGATGTTCCGTGTCAGATGGGCTAAGGACGTCGTAAGAGAAAACAAGAATTTCACTACCATGTCTATACCCGACGCGTAGAGCGCTACCATGAACGTTAATGTCATCACCAAAACTGAGCCATGGGTACACGCTAAGCACGTGACACAATGCTTCTTTGTAACCGACCAGACCAATCCCAGCCGTGTTGTTGTGAAGAGAGGTTAAAGGAACATTGTCAGAATGGATGGAGTTGCCAACGAGGAAGACTACGACCAATACTGTAACCCGATGAGGGAAGATGACGATGACGATGAAACATACGTGAAAAGAAGAATCAATACTACACCTAAGAACGATCATACTCAATGGTTCCGAAAAAGTCATAACGAGGGGCTCAATTATTCGACAACGGACAATAAAGGGAAGAGCTCAATGTGAAACATCGTCGACGCAGCTGAGAAACCATCATTTATATATATGTATCTATTTTGTGTACGCACTGAAGTAACTGTTATAGGTCAAATGATGGAATCGTATCCCCCTTCAATTACCACCACATGCATGGTTAAGGTGATATTCACGCAGTGTGGGAGGGAGGCACCGTCGTCGGGAGAAAAACAAAAAAACAAAAGAGGAGAAAGCAATACAAAAGAAAAATAAAAGTAAACAGAAAAAATGAAAATAATAAAAAGAAAAGAAAACTAAAAACTACAAAAGAAAAATAATAAAAAGAAAAGAAACATAGCAGTAGCGCTGGGTTGGGAACTAGCGCTATAGCTAAGTTGGCTATAGCATTGGATACTGGTCAAGCACTAGTGCTATTTGTATTTTAGAATTAAAAAAAAATTAAAATTAGAATAGTTAGCAGTAGCATTGGTTTAGAAACCAAAGCTATAGCTAACTTAGCTATAGCGTTGGTTCCTAAACCAGCGCTACTGCTATTTTCAGTTAACCATCGCGCGCATGGGCTCAAAATTTTGCCAAGTCCCATCCCCCCCACTCTCTCACCTCTCCCCCTCCCCTCTGCTGTCGCGCGCTGCCGTCGTCCTTGCCCGCTAGCCGTCGCCCCTCGACCTGGACCTCGACGCCGGCCCAAGCCCCTGCCCGCCGCTCCGGCCTCCTCCTCGTCTGCGCTGCCACCGATCCAACCTCCTCCTCGTCTGCGCCGCCACCGCTTCGGCCTCCTCGTCTGTGCTGCCGCCGCTGTGAACTCCTCCTCGTTCGCGCCGCCGCCGCTCCGACCCCTTCAGGTCCTGCCAACCCCCTGCCCCACCTCCCCCTGTCTTTGTCTATTAGGTTTTCTTTTTTTAGAAATGAAACCAAGTTTTCAATTTAGGGTTCAATTAGGTAGGCAGTAGGAATCAATTTTAGGGTTCAATTTAGTAATTTTTGTTAGGATAAAATATTTATAGCAAAGAAAACTTCTAGGGTTCTAGGGTTCATAAGTCAAAAGTTATAGAAATTTCTTTAACCGCAAAATTAGGTGATGTTGTTGCTGCTTTAAAAAAATTAGTAAAATAAAAAATAGTAGCATTTAGCTAGGAAATAAAAATAGTAGCAAACATATTAGCTATAAAAAATAGTAGCAAATTACTTGTAGCTAGGCAATTTATCAAAAATAGTAACTCCCTAAAATTGCAAAATCGGTGGACTTTTTTAGCTATAAATAAAACAGTGGAGTTTTTAACTATAAATAAAAAACAGTAGCAAATTGCCTAGCTACAAATATTTTTTATATGTTTATAAAATAGTATAAATAAAATTTAGCTAGGCATTTTTTGTAGCTATAAATAAAAAACAGTAGCAAAAATGCACTAAACTAAAAAAACAGTAGCAAATTGCACTAAAAATAGTAGCAAATTTTGTTTAGGGCGGTAGCAGAGAGAGATAGTTTAGGGTATATAAAACCCTAGATGATGTTTTAGGTGCAAGATATGCCCTGTGGTGACTAGCAAAAGCATGCACAGTAACCTATACAATGTTGCTGTTTTTAACATTTGGATAATTTGCTAAGTCATGGAAATCTGTTATATGAAGTTGCCATGTTCTCTTGATGATAGCATAAAATCTGTTATATGAACTTCTGCCAATTGTCGAAGAATATCCGAGTGGCCTATGTTTTTCCCGAATGTTGATTCATTTCCATTCCGAAAAATTTTAGGCACTCCATATGTCCACTTTTTAGCAAAGGTCATGCCGAAAATTTCCGTGATTTTCGGCACGACTTGTGCTAGAAACTAGGACATATGGAGTGCCCGGGATTTGCCGGGGGGAATGAATCAACATTCCGACCAAACATAGGCCCCTTTTTCTCTTCATTATATCTTTTATTTATAATTGTTGAATAGGAAACATGTCTAGCCAAGCCGAAGCCGAGGGTTCTTCTCGCCTCGAAGAAGACCCCATCGATTCAACAAATCACTATTTTGATTAACTAGACGAACACCAGACGTGGGTGCATGGTGGCGACAGTGGAAGCAACCCCGACACCAACACCGACACTAGCACAACACTGGCACCAGCACTGACACCACCCCCGAGACCGGCAAGGATGTTGTTGTAGCCGGTAAAGCACCGAAGCAGAAGAGGATATGAAGACCAAACGAGCTTGACATCGGACAAATTGTGGTCATGGATATGCACCCCAAGAAATTAGAGCCAACGGCGCCGGAGGAAGCGTGGTCGTGCTGGGGCAAGCAGCTAGGATGCATCCTTAGGGAAACCTCCAACATCAATGACGAGAAGTTGAAGAAGATACCACATATTGAGCACATGCTCCTAAAGAAGTTGCACAATAGGTTCCTGTTCCCCGACCGGGATGAAAGCAAAGATCCATGGGATGATGACGCCATGACAAAAATAAACGACAAGGCGATGGTGACGTTCACCAATGACTTGTCCGCCTGGAAAGTTCGGGTGAAAAAACGATTGCGAAGAATGAACCGTGGTCCAAGATTTAGGATGACAATCCGTCACTAAAGGAAGAGGACTTTGAAAAATTCAAGAAGACTTGTGATAACCCACAAGTATAGGGGATCACAACAGTTTTCGAGGGTAGAGTATTCAACCCAAATTTATAGATTCGACACAAGGGGAGCCAAAGAATATTTGAAGGTATTAGCAGCTGAGTTGTCAATTCAACCACACCTGGAGATTAATTATCTGCGGCAAAGTGATTAGTAGCATAGTAGTATGATAGTTTTGATGATAGTAGCGGTAGCAACGGTAATAGTAACAGTGATAGCAGTGATATTGTAGCAGTAACGATAGAAGTAGCACTGTAGCAAAAGTAGTAACTTAGCAAGAACAATAGATGATAAATTCGTAGGCATTGGATCGGTGACTCATTGGATGATATTCATCATGAGACGGTTATAACCTAGGGCGATACGACAGTAGCTCCAGTTCATAAATATAATGTAGGCATGTATTCCGTAAATAGTCATACGTGAAGGAAATATGCCCTAGAGGCAATAATAAAGTTATTATTTATTTCCTTATTTCATGATAAATGTTTATTATGAATGCTAGAATTGTATTAACCGGAAACTTAGTACATGTGTGAATACATAGACAAACATAGTGCCACTAGTATGCCTCTACTTGACTAGCTCATTGATCAAAGATGGTTGAGTTTCCTAACAATGGATATCGGTTATCATTTGATCAGTGGGATCACATCATTAGAAGAATGATCTGATTGACTTCACCCATTTTGTTAGCTTAGCACTTGATCGTTTAGTATGTTGCTATTGCTTTCTTCATGACTTATACATGTTCCTATGACTATGAGATTATGTAACTCCCGCTTACCGGAGGAACACTTTGTGTGCTACCAAACGTCACAATGTAATAGGGTGATTATAAAGGTGCTCTATAGGTGTCTCCGAAGGTACTTGTTGAGTTGACGTATTCCGGGATTAGGATTTGTCACTCCGATTGTCGGAGAGGTATCTCTGGGCCCTGTCGGTAATGCACATCACTATAAGCCTTGCAAGCAATGTAGCTAATGAGTTAGTTACGGGATGATGCATTACATAACGAGTAAAGAGACTTGCCGGTAACGAGATTGAACTAGGTATTGAGACACCGATGATCGTTTCTCGGGCAAGTACCATATCGATGACAAAGGGAACAACGTATGTTGTTATGCGGTTCGACCGATAAAGATCTTCGTAGAATATGTGGGAGCCAATATGAGCATCCAGGTTCCGCTATTGGTTATTGAATAGAGACGTGTCTTGGTCATCTCTTCATAGTTCTCGAACCCATGGGGTCCGCATGCTTAAAGTTCGATGACGGTTATATTATGAGTTTATGTGTTTTGATGTACCGAAGGTAGTTCGGAGTCCCGGACGTGATCACGGACATGACGAGGAGTCTCAAAATGGTCGAGACATAAAGATCGATATATTGGATGACTATATTTGGACACCGGAATGGTTCCGGGTGAGATCGGGATAATATCGGAACACCGGGAGGTTATCGGAACCCCCTGAGAGGTATATGGGCCTTAATGGGCTTTAGTGGAAAGGAGGGGAAAGAGCAAGGGAGGGGGCGCGTCCCCCCCAAGCCCAATGCGAATTGGGAGGGGGTCCGGCCCCCCCTTTCCTTCCTCCCTCCTCCCTCTTCCTTCCCTCCCCCTCTCCAAATAAGAAAAGGAGTCCTACTCCCGGTGGGAGTAGGACTCCCCCCCTTGGGCGCGCCTCCTCCTCTTGGCCGGCCCTCTCCTCCCCTCCTTTATATACGAAGGAGGGGGGCACCCCATAGATACAACAATTGATCCCTTGGATCTCTTAGCCGTGTGCAGTGCCCCCCTCAACAATAATCCACCTCAATAATATCGTAGCAGTGCTTAGGCGAAGCCCTGCGTCGGTAGAACATCATCATCGTCACCATGCTATCGTGCTGACTGAACTCTCCCTCAAAGCTCGGCTGGATCAGAGTTCGAGGGACGTCATCGAGTTGAACGTGTGCTGAACTCGGAGGTGCAATGCGTTCGGTACTTGATCGGTCAGATCGTGAAGACGTACGACTACATCAACCGCGTTGTGCTAAAGCTTCCGCTTTCGGTCTACAAGGGTACGTGGACACACTCTCCCCTCTCGTTGCTATGCATCACCATGATCTTGCGTGTGCGTAGGATTTTTTTTGAAATTACTATGTTCCCCAACAATACGTGCTTATGGAAAGAACTTGCATGCCATCTTTTGTCCTACCCTCCCATGGCAGCGGGGTCCAATTGGAAACTAAGGGATATTAAGGCCTCCTTTTAATAGAGGACCAGAACAAAGCATTAGCACACAGTGAATACATGAACTCCTCAAACTACGGTCATCTCCGAGAGTGGTCCCGACTTCTGTCACTCTGGGGTTGCCGGTTCGTAACACGTAGTAGGTGACTATAACTTGCAAGATCGAATCTAGAACATGGATATAATGGTGATAACATAAACGGTTCAGATCTAAAATCATGGCACCCGGTCTCAAAGTGACAAGCATTAAGCATGGCAAAGTCATAGCAACATCAATCTCAGAACATAATGGATACTAGGGATCAAGCCCTAACAAAACTAACTTGAGTACATGATGAATCTCATCTAACTCCTCATGGACCAGCGAGCCTACGAAGGAATTAATCACTCCCGATGGGGAGCATCATGGAATTGGCAATAGAGATGTGTTGGTGATGACGAAGATCAAAGATCCCCCTCTCCGGAGCTCCAAACGGACTCCAGATCTGCCCTCCCGAGGAAGAACAGGGCTTGGCGGCGGCTCCATCTCGTGAAATGCAACAATTCTTTCTCCCTATTTTTTCTGGAAATATGAGATTTTATAGCATCGATTTGGAGGTCAGCGGGGCCAACAGGTGGGCAACACCCACCTGGGCGCGCTTGGGGAGCTAGCACGCCCTGGTGGGTCGTGCCCGCCCAGGTGCCCCCCTCAGGTCCATCCTGGCTCCAGAAATTCTCTTTTATTATATAAAAAATCCTTGCAAAGTTTCGTTCCATTCCGAGAACTTTTATTTCTGCACAAAAACAACACCATGGTAGTTCTACTGAAAACAACGCCAGTCCGGGGTTAGTTTCATTCAAATCATGCAAATTAGAGTCCAAAACAAAAGGAAAAGCGTTAGGAAAAGTAGATACGTTGGAGACGTATCAACTCCCCCAAGCTTAAACCTTTGCTTGTCCTCAAGCAATTCAGTTGATAAACTGAAAGTGAAAAAGAAAAACTTTTACGAACTCTTTTGCTCTTGTTTCATACATAAGCTTAAACAACACCCAGGGTTTCAGCATAGATTATAACTAACCATGTCGACAATAACTCTTACATATTATATTAGCTCATACCAATGACATAAACAACTAGAGAGAAATAATAAGATATCTCAAATAGCAACACGTTGTCAAAACAACCATGATATAATATGACAATGGTTGTACACTACTAGGGAAAAGCCTATACATAGAGGTATAGCAGTAGCGCTGGTTAAAATAGGGCGCTACTGCTACTTTGTAGTAGTGCGTTCTCGAAAAGCGCGCTATAGCTACAACTATAGCAGTAGTGTGTGTGTGCAGCAAAACGCGCTACCACTATAATTCCCACCGTGTTGGCGGTAGGCTAGGAATAGTAGTAGCGATTCCGTGTAAAGCGTGCTACAACTATGGTCGTTGTTGCAACGCGTTTCCTGCGTAGAGCGATACTGCTAAGAAAGAAAAAATAATGAAAAAAATAGAAAAGTAAATGAAAATGAAAGAAGTAGGAAACAGAGAAATGAAAAAAAAGAAAATGTAAGGATAAAAAAAAAGAAATAACCTCTTCCTATAGCAGTAGCGTGTTTCGCTAAAACCCGCTATAGCTAACTTAGCTATAGCGCATTTCTGAAACAGTGCTACTGCTAGTTCGACTTAACCACCCGCGGGCTCAAAATTTTGCTAAGTCATCATTTCCCCCCTCTCCCCTGTTCCCCCAACAACTCTGTCGCCGTCGTCGATCGCACCACCCGAGCCCGAGCCTGCCCTCACTGCTGCCGCCCTCAACCTCACCGCCGCCGCCCGCCGCCGCTCTCGACCTCACTATCGCCACCCTCAACCTATCCGCCGCCGTCCTCGACCTCACTGCCGCCGCCTAATCCCGCCCAGGACCACCGCCTCCTGATCCTGAGCCCGCCC
>NC_057795.1:142709092-142741896 GCF_018294505.1 Triticum aestivum | reverse complement strand
ATTTTCTTCCTCTGCCATGTTAATCAACAGTAGTAGTGGATGTTAATTAGTACTAGGGTTCATAGATAATGATTTTTAGTAGTAGTAGTAGATTTAATTAGTAGTAGTGATGGTACTGGTTAACTAGGGCAGTATGGTTAATAGTAGATGTTTTTTAGTTAGGGTAATAATAGATGTTAAGTAGTAGATAATGTAGATGTTAATTAGTTCAGTAGGGTTTAGTTTTTGAATTGAGTTTGTTTAACTAGATGTTAATTAGGGCAGTAGGGTTTAGTTTAGAGTAAAGTTTAGTTTCGTAGTTAACTAAATATAATCTATATTTGGTTTTTGAATTGAGTTTGAGAGAGCAAGAGATTTGTGTAGATTTTCTTGAAGTGTCAAACGCTAGGAGATGCAAATTTGAATTGGTTAGGATATATGCAAATTCCTCAATTGTGTTTGCATATGTTTATCTACTATTGTAGTTTCTCATGTACATATTCTTAAGTGGTCCTATTATATGCAACATAGAAGTGGTTTGATTGTGCCCAAGTGGCCTTTTGTTGTTTCCAGCGAATGTAGCCGAGTGGCCTATGTTTTGCCGGAATGTTGATTCATTTCCGTTCCAACAAATTTCAGGTTCTCGATTTGTCCACTTTTTAGGAAAGGTCATGCCAAAATTTTCCGTGACTTTCGGCATGATTTGTGCTACAAACTAGGACATATCGAGTGCCCAAGATTTGCTACACCGGGAAGGAGTCAACATTCCTGCAAGGTATATGCCTAATTTATGTCATTATTCATTTTATTAGGTCTAGAAGTAATTGACTAGATTTAATCGTAGGAAACATGGCTAGCAACGATGAAGGACAGGGTTCTGGTGACTGCGACAACGTCTACCTGGTGGCAGACGAATTTTTGAGGGAAGCCGATGATCAACGGTTGATGTTGCTGGGTCCACCTCTCACATCGGAGACTGAGACCGACATCGAGACCGGCGCTGAGACTGAGACCGGCACTGAGACTGAGACCGGCATTGAGACCGGCGCTAAGACTGAGACCGGCGCCGAGACTAGTGGAGCCGGTATAGAACCGAAAGAAAAGAGGCAACGGCTTCCTAACAAGCTCAAGACTACTAGACTGGTGATCACGGAGGTGGACGCCGGCATTTTTAAGCCAAACACGCCCGCGGAAGCGCGCGCGTGTTACGAAGTCAAATAGGCTGCATCATATGGACAACCGCCACCATCAACGATGAGAAACTACAGAAGATAGATAATATGAGGCCCTCCCTCGTAAAGAAGCTGCACCAGATATTCTTGTTCTCGGGCCGGAATGAAAAGGATTATAAAGATCCAGATAAGGACCCGACAATGAAGAAGATAAACAAACACGCCATGACCAAGTTTAGCGACGCGTTGGTCGCCTGGAAAGCAAGGGTGAAACATCGGATCGTCAACAAAAAGGAACCCTACTCCGAGATTGTAAAGAATAATCCGACAATCACAGAAGAGCTCTTTGAAATATTCAAGGCGACTTGCCAGGCCGAAGCTGCCAAAAAAGTCGAAGTACATGAAGGGGCTTCAACAGAGGAACATGGGGTGCCACCACCTCAAAAGTCGTGGTTCCGGCGGGAAGAGGTCCATATGGGCCAAGCAGGACGCGGAACGCGAGAGTCTGGGCATCCCAGACCCCTTGGTGGACTTCACCGTCCCGCAGGAGCGTGACATCCTCAGGGCATGACACCATTGGGACTCAGTCAAGAAGGTTTTCGAGACGAACCCGGTCATGACAGAGTTCCTGAGACTGCTGGTAATTTTAGTTTCTGAGCAATTCGACTGAACGTTAGTTATATTTGTAAATGATCCTTGTGCCTTTTGCAGAGAGAGCAACACATGATTGCAGCCGAAAGCGACTCGCCGTCTGAGGCATTGGCGAGGCCCAAGTGGGACACTCCATTCAACCGGGCATTGAACATATTGAAAGGACTCTTGGTGGAGACTCGACCGTCGTATGGACATGTGCACGGTGTTGGAGACGACGCCACGTGGAAGAAGTACTACTGTGAGACCATGGAGGAGAGAAAGGAAAGACGAAGGTTAACTGAAGAAAACATCAACAAGGAGGTTGAGATTGCGGTTGTGAAGAAATCATCTGAGACAGTCGCAACAGCGGTAGCTGCCGCAAAACAGGTGGTTGCAGATATGTCTACTGTCTTGGTTTTGGCCGTTTTCAATTGGAGCAGGAAAAATCCAGAAAAAAATGCAGCGGACTTTCCCCTTGCTGACTTCTTCGGGAGCAGCTCGACTAGCATTGCACCAACACCTGCACTAGCACCTGCTCCCGCACCGGATGTGCTCGGCGGTGCTTCATCTTTGGCTGAGCTCGACGCCCTCACGGTATCTATCACACCGGCCCTCTTCAATAAATGTATAACTCCTATTTCCGTTGCCTTTCAGATGTCTCACGTCACAGACATGCCTTTGCAGGCCGACCGGGAGGCGGCCGGGAGCACACCCACGAGAACGCAGTTAGGTATGAACATCAACACCCCACCTACCCAATTAGCGTCGGCTGTCATGCTAGGTGATAGCGGACGGGGTGAGGACGAGTCTCCATTAGTCGCTGGTGACGTCACCATAGATGAGGATGAGGATGATGATGACACTCAACAATATTTCAATACTGGCGCCTACTTAGGGTTTGAGCGTCATGAGTCGGTGCCTGAATTGCCGCCTCCGGAGTCTGAACGTATTATGGACGACGGTAGCAAAGAAGCCTAGGAAGAGTCTGAGGAAAGGTAACAAAGCTACTTCTATGATCCAGCCGCCTCAGCAGCCTCGGGTTCAAGACCGTATAGATATCCCCGGTGCGGCAAAATGGCATATCCTCGGTGAACCAATCCTACCTAAAGCAGCGCTAGGGGCCAGATTCGGCGATTTAAGGAGACTTCATGATGATGTGCTGCGGATAGAGAAAGGCCTCATCGGCTCAAAAAATCTAGGATACCAACTCTACGTGGTTAACGTGTCGTGGCAATTGTCGTACGTCGACACTTTCCCCGCGGAGAAGTTCTTCCTTCGATTCGATTACATCTTCGACATGTTTCACTTGAAGAAGCTGGATTTTATGTTTGTCCGCCTTTATGCCTTGCACTTGAACTACATCATCGGGGTTGAGCAGATACCTCATATCTATGTCGCTGACCCATACTTCATGCACGAGGGCTTCTTGGGAGTCTGCGTAGAGCACCGTCAATACGCGAGGGAATACATCGTCAATTTCATGCCCGCCAATAAGGACAAGGAGGCGATTCTCGTGCCTTATCATCCCCTATAAGTCATCCGCGCAGATATCCTTCCTTCGATTTCAATCATTCATTTGCATGGTGGAGGCTAATTAATTTGAGGTGTACTTATTTTGCACAGCGGCGGGCGCGCCGTCCTCATCATCCTCTACCCCCGATACTCCCATGCTCTTTACTTGGACTCATCGAAGAACATTAACAAAAAGGATTACACCCACATCAAGTCTGTTCTCGACAGTGCTATGTTTTACTATGGGACACGGGGTGGAGAGGTCAAGGACAAGAAGAAAAGGGATGGTAGGCCCGCCTTCGGCCATAAGACCGACTTCTGTTGCATCCAGCAACCGAGTGATTCTCTTAATGATGGATTCTATGTCCTACACCACATGCTGGAGTATAGATGGGATCACCAGAACCTTCGCATGTCACCTAGATCTGGTGATGCCCATATTCTGCAATGGGCAAAGAACTTAGGAGATATCGTGGATCATCGACTTCGAGCTGAGTTCTATCACATCTAGCACGAACTTGCCCAAATCATCATGAAGGAGGTTGTCAAAAGAACAGGGATGTTCTACGAAGGACAAATGTCGTGGGAAGACGCCCGAACACGCGTAGCCGCTCAGCGTCTCGACCTGAAGCCTTTCACTAAGCTCGGGGACTATCTTCCTGACTTGGATGGATGGCACGACATGTTGGAGTGATTGTCGATATATGACAATGTGTTCGTTTAGTCCATACTTTCTGTATGACAAAACTTTGAGTTATGCACGACGAAACTTTATTTGTGATGTAATTAAACCGTCCTCCTCGACTACCAAAGATCACTCTAGTTAGCGCATTTTGGGTACGATGAACTTTGTTATTTATGCTTATGATATGTTGCTTCTATTTTTGCCAAGTCCATCTCTTTCTGTTGCTCAACTATATATGTTGCATATCATCGACTCATGTGACAATGCAGGTGCATAGATCATCGATGGCGAAGAAGTGCTACGCCAGGAGTATACGACCAGTGGCCGGAGTGTCAGGCCCAGGTGTACCGGTTTCTGGTTTTCGAGCGACAACCAGTAGTTAGTTTAGGTTCACGCTAATGCGAGAGAGGGATACGAACTCATGTACTGCATAGTTCGGCTCTCATTCATAGTGATAGCTCTTCTCGCGTATATCATTGTTTAGATGGATGATGATGTAGTTGCAAGTAATCGAGACTTGTATCGCTATTTTTGAGATGATGAAGAGAGACCACTTTGTGTTGGATGATGATTATGATGATGACATGATTTGATGAGACTATTTGTATGTATATGCTATGATTACATTTGTATGTGTATGATATGCTAAAGATTATTGTATAAAGCCTATTCAAATACAAAACAAATATACAAAAAAAATTCAGAAACTAATAAAACTAGCAGTAGCGAGGGGAATAAAGTTAGCAGTAGCGCTCCCATACCAGTAGCGCTTCCTGCTAAAAAGCGCTGCAGATATTAGCAGCAGCGCTCTGCACTAAAGCTTGCTACTGCTAGCCATGTATAGCAGTAGCGTGGGATGACACGCGCTACTGCTATATGTTAGCTGTAGCACCTTATCAGTAGCGCGGCATCCCGCTCTACTGATAGGCAAAATACCCACGCTACTGCTAGGGTTTCCCATAGTAGTGGTATCTCGCTAGCCCTTTTTGAGACCGCAAAACATAAATGCAGAGCACCCCCAAAGTTCAAGCAACGACTAAACATTGTAATTCATGGTAGAAAAGATCCAGTCATGACGCACCCAACATTAGCAATACACAATGCATCAGCATGACAGAAGTGCTCTAAGGTTCTAGCGCTTATTTGAGAAGGTGATGGCACAACATAAAAGTAAATAGATAGTCCCTTCACAAAGGGAAGCAGTGATTTGCAGAGGTGCCAGAGCTCATGTTTTAAAAGAGAAGTAAATGATATTTTGAGACATGCACCCTTCTTACTCACATCACGACCATCAGTTATCAATATCTTCCACGCTAAGCACGCTAGTGGCGGTTCCCAAGAGGAAATATAAAGGTAATGACTCCATTGGGAGTTTTTGTTTGATTATTTGTAAGCTCTTTTCTTTTTGCAGTTTGGGACTAGGCATCCCTATTACCGTCTTTTTCCAATGCGATGGCGAGTGAATAAACACTCGACCTGAGAATAACCCGCTTAGCATGGAAGATACCAACTACCTCCTATCTTTCCATGAACAATCCAGGCACACAAAAAGAATATTTATTTGAAGTTTTTACAGGTGGCACATGCAAATTTACTTAGGACGGCAGGGTAATACCGCATATAGGTAGTTATGATGGACTCATCTGGAATAACTTGGGTTTCAGGTTTTTGATGTACAAGCAGAGTTACCACTTAGTACAGGCAAAGGCTAGCAAATAGGTTGAGAAGCGGCCAGCTAGAGAGCAACAACGGTCATGAACATGCATTATGCATAAGTAACATTGGACACTAACATGAGTAGGATATGAAGACCATGAACATAAATATCATAGAGGCTATGTTGGTTTTGATTCAACTACATGCATGAATATGTGACAAGTCAAGACACTCAAACATTCAGAGGAGGATACCATATCATCATACTACATCACAATCATTTTAACGCAATGTTGATATCCAAGATAAGTCATTATTCACTCCTAGCTACTTATGCATGGCATGAGAAACTATAATCTCTAATTGGCATTGCAAACATGTTTGATCATAATAGGCTGAAGCATGGATACTAGGTTAAACATATTTACAAAAACAGAACAAGTCAAGTTCATACTCGTTTCTCTCTGCCACGACCAGTTCATCTAATATCGTCATTATTGCCTTTCACTTACACGACCGAATGATTGAAATAATAATAGTGCAAGAGTGTCGTGGACTAAGCTGGAATCTATAAACATTTTATCCAAGAGGAGAAGACAAGGTAATATGGGCTCTTTGTTAGATCAACATAATGCAAATGAGAGCCACTCAACATTTTCATCGTGGTCTTCTCCTCGGTATGACTTGGAAAAAAAAGAAAAAGAAATTCAAAGAAACACATTGAAATATTTTTGGAGTTCTTATTTTTTTCGAAAGCAAGCAAATGAAAAATAGAAAAGCAAAAACGAGAAAAACTATTTACACGGGAAAGCTCCCAACAAGTAAAAGAAGAACAAGGAAATCTTTTTGGGTTTTCTTTTAGTGCTACAACAAATTAAATTAAGAAGAAAAATCAAAAAGAAGCAAGAAACATATTTTTGGGATTTTCTCAAAAGTTTTTCAAACACACAAGAAGAAAGCAAGAAAATAAATTAAACATGAATGATACAATGAAAAAGTGAGGACACCGACAACTGGAATGAAATGTGTGAACATGAATGTAATGTCGGTGGGAATACGTACTCCCCCAAGCTTAGGATTTTGGCCTAGCTTGGAAATCACCAGTCGTAGAAGCCGTGAGGTCCGATGTTGAAGTGCTGGGGAGCAGGCACCATAGGGTCCCACTACTGGGGCTTCGCCTGTGCTGCCGCCAAGTTGTTCTAGTAAGCGAAAATGTCCTCATGCATGATTCAATATCCGTTCCTGCCAACATAATCAAACAAAGCAGGTGCAGGCAAGGGGATAACATCATGAGTAGTCTCACTAAAAACTAAATTATAAGGTAAGTTAAGATCAGGGAGATTAACTTCAAGAAAATGATGGTCCAACATAGATGCTCCGTCAAGCTAAACCTTGGGCAAGGGGTGATCATGTTGGCGTATCTGCACATTGAAGTGAGTAGCCAAACGAGTAGCGTAAATGCCCCCATGTATTTTACCCTTGAATCTGTTAAGGTGAAGGCGGCGGGCCATAATAGCTCCCAAGCTAAAAGTGTTGTCGCCATAAAGTGCGCGACGTAAAACAGCAAAGTCTGGGGCGCTAAGTGAACCCACCTTCTCTCTCGCTAACAACCACTTTGCGATAAATAAAGCAAAATAATGCACGGCAGGAAACTGCAAGCTAGCGGCAGTGGTGGCCGATACTCCTCTCTCATCCCCCACTGTCAGAGTACGGTAAAAACCATCAAACTCTGAGGGCCTAGGCTCTACCAAACCCCCATCAGTAGGAAGCATGCATATGTTACAAAATTCAGTAAGTGGAATCTGGTGGGGTTCAGCATATAAGTTAAATGACACCTCAGGAGGATTATTCCTAGAATGAAACTGAAAGTTTTGAACAAAGGAGTTTGTGAGGAGATGATACTGTTCACATTTAGCTGCGATGAAGTCGGTGAGGCCAGTATTAGCAGCATATTGGTTGAACTCTTGGAGGATTCCGGCCTCTTCCATGAAATCATTGTCCAGCCACTCACACGACCGTAGTTCCACCAACCTCGGGGTATGAAGATAATTGTCAGAAGACTTCCCAATAACCCCCTTGGAATTCTTCTTGGAAGCAAACTTCCTCAAGATATTCATCTTTTTCCTATGAAAAAAAATTATGAAATTTTTAGTCCACAAAATGTTTCTCAACAAAACTTCACAAGATTGATAGCAACTACTCATAGGGATGTATAGAGGCCATAACAAGCATTCAAACTACTTAGAACTCTAAGTATTCAACATGCAAGCTCATCTACAGCAGCACCAAGAGTAGCTAATTATTCTAAATATAAACCACTAAAACAAAAACTAATTGGATACATGGAGGAGTCACATACCAAGCAAAAAATCCCCGAAACAGTTTCGGAAACGGAGCTTCGAGCAAAGAGATCAAAATTCGTAGTCTTGGGAGCAAGAACACGAGAGAGAGTGTGTTGGTGATTTTTTTCTGGGTGAATGGAGTGGTGTGGGAGGAAGAAGTAAGTGAGGGGGCCACGAGGTGGGTAGCACCCACCAGGGCGCGCTTGGAGGTGCTGGTGCGCCTAGGTGGGTTGTGCCCACCTGGTGCACCTCCCTGAGGTGTTATTTGCACTAGAAATTCATAAATATTCAGAAAAGACCGTATCAGGTTTTCGGAGCATTCTGAGAACTTTTATTTTTGGGTCATTTTTTTATTGCACGAAAAAAACAGAAAACAGATAAAGCATGGCCTTTTATTTTATTTAACTAATAAAAATAGAAATAAAAGGTAGGGACAGAAGGTAGAGCTTACTAAATACATCAAGTTCATACCTCTCAAAAATGATCCATTAATAAGGTTGATCAAGTCTTATTAACAACCACTTTCGATTAGCATGAAACCGAAGAACTTTTGTAAATCACTAAGTTACCTCAATGGGGATATGAATGTCCCCAACAATAAGTATTTCATATTTCTTTTTGATAGTAGGTAGAGGTAGTTGAAAACTTCCAATAGTGATTGTCGGAGATTTTTCAATAACATTGATACCATTCACTTGGAATTATTTCTTCAAAGTACACTGTATGCTCATTACCATTGATATGAAAAGTGACCTTGCTTTTATTGCAATCAATAACAGCCCCTACAGTATTTAAGAAGGGTCTACCAAGGATAATCGACATGTTTTCATCCTCGGGCATCTCAAGTATAACAAAGTCAGTCAAAATAGTAACATTAGCAACAACGACGGGCACATCCTCACAAATACCGATAGGTATGGCAGTTGATTTATCAGCCATTTGCAATGATATTTCCGTAGGTGTGAGTTTATTCAAATCAAGTCTTTTATATAAAGAGAAAGACATAACACTAACACCAACTCCCAAATCACATAAAGTAGTTTTCACATAGTTTCTTTTAATGGAGCAAGGTATAGTTGGTATCCCCGGATCTCCAAGTTTTTTAGGTACTCCATCTTTGAAAGTGTAATTAGCAAGCATAGTGGAGATTTCAGCTTCCGGTATTTTTCTCTTCTTGGTGATGATGTCTTTCATATACTTTGCATAAGGAGGCATTTCCAAGATATCAGTCAAGCGAGTGCACAAAAAGACTGGCCTAATCATTTCAGCAAAGCGTTCAAATTTGTCATCATCTTTCTCTTTAGTTGACTTAGGTGGAAAGGGCGTAGGCTTTTGAACCCATGGTTCTCTTTCCTTTCCATGTTTTCTAGCAACAAAGTCTCTTTTATCATATTTTTTATTCCTAGGTTGTGGGTTATCAAGATCAACAGCTGGTTCTATCTCATCATTATTATCTGGTTCTTTATCATTAGGTTGAGTGGTTTCATGAACCTCATCATTATCTTTTTCATTATCAGAAGGTGAGTGTTCATTACCAGATTGAGTTTCAGCATCAGAGATAGAAACTTCAATATCATTATGAGGAGGTTTTTCTATTTCAGGTTCACTAGAAGCAGGCAAAGTCTTATCATTTTTCTCCTTCCTTTTCTTTTTAGAAGAACTAGGTGTAGTGGTGTTGTTCCATTGAGAATCTTGTTCAATTCTCTTTGGGTGTCCCTCGGGATAAAGTGGTTCCTGAGTCATTTTACCTCCTCTAGTTTCTACTCTAACAGCAAAGTCACTTATATTATTGTTCATTTCATCAAGTAACTCTCTTTGAGATTTAGCAACCTGTTCTAATTGAGTTTGAACCATAGAGGCATGCTTTCCTACACCTCTAACATCATTTGAGATTCCAAATAACAAGTCAATTAAGCGAGCAATCTTATCAAAGTTGTATTTCAATTGTTTCATAACATTTGTATTGAAGTGATCTTGCTTTCTAATGTGATTATCAAACTCATAAAGGCATTGACTAGGATGTTTATTATGAGGATCATCAATATCAATGAATTTCGTTAAAGATTTTACCTCTACCACCTTGGGTGGTGGTGGTGCTTCAAGCCCGTGTATTTCTTTGATAGGTGGTAAATTTTTAACATCCTCAGCCTTTATACCTTTTTCCTTCATAGATTTCTTTGCCTCTTGCATATCTTCAGGACTAAGATATAAGATACCCCTCTTCTTCGGAGTGGGTTTAATAGGTGTTTCAGGAGGAGTCCAATCATCATAATTTTTCAATATGCTATTCAATAATTCTTTAGCTTGCTCAATAGTTTGTTCCCTGAAAACACAATGTAACATCCCAATTTTTTATTAAATTCGGATGTTAATAGAATCATTCAATGCATATCATATTTCTTTGCATTTTGGAGTTTTAAAAAAAATATTCAAATAATATTTTCCACTCGAGAAAAACAAATGAGAGGGGATAAGATGACTTCCTCAAAATATAAAAGAGTGGGAAATTTTATTTTGAATATTATTTGAAGTTTCGGAGTTTATTTGGTATTTATTTTATCTGCAAAAAAAAAATGCATTAATTGCATTAGGAAAATATTTTTAAAAATGTTCTGTGCTTAAGTTAATGTTCACTAGGCTCTATTTATTGCATAGTTATTTTATAAATTATTGTGGTGTTTTTATTAATTCTTTTGAATTAATTATGACCACTTTAGTGTTCTGTTAAAAAAAAAAACACACGCACGCACTCACCCGCCTGGACCGAAACCAGTTCGGCCCAGGGACGCGCGCGCCTAGCCAGGCCAGCCAGCCCACTGGCCATTCGGCCCAAGGCCAACCCCAGCGCCCGACGCCTTCCGCACCGGTCGACCGCTCCGCGCCGCCCTCGCTCGCCTCCTCTCACTGCCGCTGCCAGGCGGGCCCCGCTCGTCAGCTCGTTCCCCAACCTCCCGCTTCTCCCGCTCGGATGAGCCCGCCGCCGCACTCCCGAACCCGCCGGCCGAAGCTCTCGGGATAGAGCTTATCCCGCTGCTCCCCGACGCCCTCCCCTCGCCTATATAAAGGCCAAGGCCCCCTCTTCCATCCTCGCCGACCCGCACCTTCCCACGCCGCCCCTACCGCTCGTCGTCGCCGTTCGCATCTCGCCGGAGCTCCGAGCCCCGCCGTCCTCGCCCCGCCCCGTCCGGACGTCGCCGACGCACGCCGCAACCACCTTCGCGACGCCCTCGACGTGCCGCACCTCCCCGTCTTCTTCCCCGACGCCGAGGACCGCCGTAGCCGCCGTCCCCTCCGCCACCGACGCCGCGCCGCCGTCTTCGTCATCGCCGGCCACCACCACCACCCACTGTGAGCCACCACCCCACCCTCGCCCGTTCGATCTAGCATGCACGGTCCAGATTAGATTAGGTTTGTTTTTTTTTATTTTGCGAAGAGGTACGCGGTTAACCGCGGTTCCCTTAGACCGGCCGGTTTTATTTAAACCGAGCGTCGGTTTTTCTTTAGTTAGCCGCCGCCACTGTTTTCTTATTTAGCGGCCGTTCGCCGTATAGCTTCCGCAGCGGACGCTGCTCGGCCAGCCACGAGCCACCACGTGGCCAGGGACTTGTTTGCGAGGGTTTTCTTCTCTGTTTAGTCCCTGTAATTAGCAGATTAGTCCCTAAACTTCGCGTAGCCACAACTTTTTAACCGTAGATCCAAACTCGATGAAACCAGCGGCAAATTCTTCGTATTGTTTAGATCTATCCAGTGGTATCCTTTTTGCAAACTTTTGACAGATTCAAATTTGAATTTATTCAGATTTGAATTCGGACTTCAAATGGCCATATCTCCCAAACCGTAACTCCGATTAAGTTGATTCTTTTTGCACTTTGTCACCGTAGCCAAACCCTATCACCTGGACCTTTGTCACAATAATTTTTTTTCACACACTAGAATCTGCCCATTAATATTTTTACTAGTATGCATAGTATGCACTATAGTTCACATCACTCTTTGAACCATAGGCCTATGTTGTTTTGCATCTAGAATATTTTTCATGCTAGTTAAGTGTGATGTTTGTTCAGTTGGTTTTTCCGAGACTTTTGCTTTGCATGTTCTTCTTGGTTCTCTTGAATGTTTGTTTATGTTTGTTTATCTCCTTTGCGATAGATTGCCCGGAGTGCGAAGCAGAATATTTTCAGTCTTTAGAGTTCAACCAGCAGTACCAAGGCAAGTTGCATCTTGATCATGTTTCATTACCTATGTTTTATTATGCACTTAGTTCTTTGCGGTAGGACTGCATGGTAGGAATTGTTGCCGCATGACTATGCGTTTCACCCAGTAGTTCATTGAGGTAGGTCTGAACCATATGACATTGTCGCCATCGTTTTACATTATGTTGCTTCGCTAAGTAGACGTGGATTGGGGAGTGAACATTGTAAAGTATGAGTAACAATGTAGTAAGTAGGACCTAAGATAATTAATGAACTACCTGGGCGGAAACTTGATGGAATGGTGGCGAAGTACAGTGGGGCACGCATGGGAAATCCATGGTGGTGCACCACTAGTGGACCGTCCGCTCAGGCTCAAAGAGATCAATCGTATTCTCATGTCTAGAAGCTTACGTGTGCAGCCACAAGCCAATATGGGCTCTGGCTTAGTTGAGTAGTTAGTGTGACCCCTTCCGGGATGGGCTAGCAGATGTAGAAGGATGTAGGTGTACCGGCCTATCCGTGGGTTAAGGGGAAGCATTTTCGAAAGACTATGTCTCGATCTTCCGATCATGGAGGTGGTCGAGTCTTGTGGGGAAAAGTGCGCAACCTCTGCAGAGTGTCAACCTAATCGATTAGCCGTGTCCCCGGTTACGGACATCTTGAGCTTCTAGTAGTGAAAATGCTGGGAGATCTCCTCACCTTTAATTAAACAGTGGGGATTTAAATGAAACGTGGGAACGGATGGAGTTGGGTTTGCCAACTCATCCTATGCAAATGTGTAGTAGTAGAATAACATCTTTTCTAATAGGGAAAAACTAGCTTTATGCAAAAATTAGACTTAGAGCTTCCCACCAGCCAAATTGCATGTACAAGTAGGTTCATTCACTTATGATGTGACTTGCCAGTACATTCAATGTACTGACCTATATGGCTGCAACTTATCACGTTGCAGATATATCCGACGAGGATTAAGGTGCGATAGGTCGATGTTCTACACTCAGCCTTGCTCGTGGAGTTGGACTCATTTACTACTTTGCTTCCGCAGTATTTGTTTATTGGCTCTATGCCCTATTTGGTAATAAGTGTATTGCTCCTGGACTATCGATGTAATAAAGAGATGTGTGTTATTTCTGTTATTTCATCGAGTACTGTGTGTGCTAGCAAGTCGATCCAGGGACTAGCACGGTAAGCACAGAGACTTCGACTCTTACCGAGTCGGGTCGCTACAAGATGGTATCAGAGCACACGTTGACTGTAGGACGCGACCCCTAGAAAATGGAAAAGCCATAGGATAAAACTTTATTTTTCACTTTCCCTATATATCCTTTGGTCTCGTACCTTCTTTACTTCTGTACTAATTTCTTCCCTCTTTCAAAATTTAGATGTCGTCCGCCATTGTCGAGTTTGAGCAGCCCGATGAGACCATGCCTTTTGGACGGCAGCTGGTGAAGATCGTGAAGCACCTGAAGATTGGGCTTCCCACATTCACTGGAACCTTCACCGCCACCCTGCCCGAGGAGACATGTTGGAGGATCGATGCCCATATCCCTGGACGCATCCTCGGAAACCGCACCAAGCCCATTGATTTCCATGTGGATACTGCAACATGGGGCTTGGGCAGGGGCATCGCTGCTCACATTGCTCTCGGACGCATTCGGGAGGAGTATGACGAAGACCTCAAGAGGACCTCCTTCGTGATGTACGGACGCCATGACGCAAAAGGAGATGTGGTGCGTACCCTGGAGGACGAGACGATAGCATCCCATATCCAGGACATGGAGGATCACATTCGTATGATGGAGCTGGAGCTGTCTGACAACATGATCGTCATCAAGAACCTCATGACTCGCAAGGCCGATCTCGAGGAGGAACTCCAAGACGCTCGCATCGAGCATGAGGGAGAGCTGGACGCACTACAGGAGAAGATCGACGATCTGAAGCTTGAGCTTGAGGAGGCCGAGGAGAAGCTGGATGAGGGAGAAAACATTCAGGAGGATCACTCGTATGGTGCCTATGTCAGCCAGGACAAGGACCAGGGTGATGAGCTTGGAGATGATGACACCGACAGTGATGCAAGAACACCTGATGTCAACATGGTTGACTGGTCTTCATCCGACGAGAGTTAGATTTTATACCACCATGAGAGTTAGAGATTTGATTTCGTTATCCGATTAGTTTTATTTCATTTGTCAGACCGTGTCAAATCTTGTGACATGGCTTACCTTAGGTTTGATTGTTCATGTGAACCCCTTTGAGTGAAATTGAATTGGAGTGATTTGAAATTTTATTGCTATCATGTGCATATGGGTAGTATGATTTTACTCCCTAGGCCTTATTCTCTTCTGACTTCTCATCCACTCTAAACCCATCAGATGCCTTCAAGACGTGACCCCAACTTTCCGCCGGAGCTCACGCAATTGATCCAGCAGCAGAATGCTCTTATGCATATGCTCATTCAGAACCAGAACCAGAACAATAACAACCCACCGCCGCCACCCCCAGTTGACAGTCTTACCCGTTTTATGAGGCTGAAACCACCCGTGTTCTCCAGCAGCACGGAACCAATCGTCGCAGATGACTGGCTCCGCAAGATAGGAAGGGAGCTAGCCACGGCAGGATGCAGTGATGCTGAGAAGGTGAAGTTTGCCGCCCATCAGCTGGATGGCCCGGCCGCTGCTTGGTGGGAGAACTACACCACCACATACCCCTTGGAGAATGTGACTTGGACTCAGTTCTAGCAGGCATTCCGCACTGCTCATGTCTCAGCTGGAGCCATGAGTCTGAAGAAGAAGGAGTTCCGCAGCTTGCGCCAGGGAGGACGCACGGTATCCCAGTATGCTGAGGAGTTCAGTAAGTTGGCCCGTTATGCACCAGGGGACGTGGCCACTGATGCAGCCAAGCAGGAGAAGTTTCTGGAGGGACTGAACGATGAGTTGGGAGTTCAGTTGACTGTGGTGACCTTTGCGAACTATCAGGAGTTGGTTGATAAGGCTACCATTCTCGAGGGCAAGCACCAGCAGATGGAGAATCGTAAGAGAAAGTACGGTCATGGGAAGTATAACTCCGGAGTTCAACAAAAACCCCGCTATAACCAGTACTCAGGAAGTTCTGGATCAGGAACTAGCAAGTTTGGAGGGAATCATCATAACCATGGAGGCCACATTCAGCATGGAGGAAATGGACACAACCACCATGGTCACAAGCATGGAAATGGCAATGGAGGGAATGGCAACCAGTAGCATTTCAACTCTTCTACACCAATGAAGAAAGATCTGAGTCACATCACTTGCTTCAAATGCAAGAAGACAGGGCACTACTCCAATGAGTGTCCTGAGGCGCAGAATGGAAATGGAAATGGCAATGGGAATTCTGGAGGCAAGAAGCCTAATCCTTTCACTAAGGGGCATGTGAATCATGTCAATGTGGAAGAGGTCTATGAACAGCCTGACACAGTGATTGGTAAGTTCTTGGTTAATTTATTTCCAGCACTCATTCTTTTTGACACTGGTGCATCGCATTCATTCATATCGAGGGGATTCGTGGATAGACATAAGTTGCCTACCGTAGCTCTTAAGGCACCCATTCTAGTGAGTTCCCCAGGAGCCGAGTCTATGGCTAGTCAGGGATGTTTCCAGTTGCCTTTGAACATAGGGGGACATGTTTTCCCTACGGGTATGATCATACTAGAGTCACAAGGGTTGGATGTAATCCTAGGGATGGATTGGATGTCCAAGTATGAGGGGACCATCGATTGTGCTAGTAGATCGATTTTTCTCACCACCCCAGAGAAGAAGAGGATCAAGTATGTATCCAGGCTTAAGCCTAAGAGGACTCAGGTGAACTCTCTTACGGGAGTTGTCCAGGAAGAAGTACCAGTGGTGAAGGATTATCCCGATGTATTTCCGGAGGAGTTACCAGGTATGCCGCCAGATCGGGAGATTGAGTTTTTGATTGAGTTGCTGCCAGGTACAGGACCTATCTCCAAGAGGCCATACCGGATGCCCGCTAATGATTTGGAGGAAGTCAAGAAACAGATTAAGGAGTTGCTAGAGAAAGGGTATATTCGCCCGAGTTCATCACCTTGGGGAGCCCCAGTACTCTTAGTTGAGAAGAAGGATGGAACCTTGAGGATGTGTGTGGATTACCGCTCTTTGAACGAGGTGACCATCAAGAACAAGTATCCCCTACCGATGATCAATGACTTGTTTGACCAGCTAGAAGGAGCTAGTGTTTTCTCCAAGATCGATCTTCGATCGGGTTATCACCAATTGAAGATCCGTGAGAAGGATATACCCAAGACAGCTTTTACTACAAGGTATGGGCTTTATGAGTATACAGTCATGTCCTTTGGTTTGACTAATGCCCCTGCCTATTTTATGAGCATGATGAACAAGGTGTTCATGGAGTTCTTGGATAAGTTCGTTGTGGTATTCATTGATGACATATTGGTTTTCTCCAAGAATGAGGAGGAACACGCTGAACATCTGCGCTTGGTTCTGGAGAAGCTCAGAGAACATCAACTTTATGCCAAGTTCAGCAAGTGTGAGTTTTGGCTCAAGGAAGTCGGATTCCTTGGACATGTTGTGTCAGGTGAAGGGATTGCACTGGACCCTACCAAGGTAGAGGCAGTCACAGAATGGAATGCACCCACCACAGTTGGCGAGATTCGCAGTTTCCTTGGACTTGCAGGATATTACCGGAGATTTATTGAAAATTTCTCTAAGATTGCAAGGCCCATGACAACGTTGTTGAAGAAGGACACCAAGTTCGTTTGGACTGAAGAGTGTGAAGCCAGCTTTCAAGAGTTGAAGAAGCGTTTGGTTACAGCCCCAGTGCTAATCCTACCCGACATACACAAGGACTTTCAGGTGTATTGTGATGCTTCACGTCAGGGACTTGGAGGTGTTCTTATGCAGGAGGGAAAAGTTGTAGCTTATGCTTCACGACAGCTTCGACCTCATGAGTTGAACTATGCCACGCATGACTTGGAGTTAGCAGCCGTTGTACATGCACTCAAGACATGGAGACACTATCTTATTGGGAATCGTTGTGATGTTTACACGGATCACAAGAGTTTGAAGTACATTTTCACGCAGAAGGAGTTGAATCTCAGGCAAAGGAGATGGTTGGAACTTATAAAGGATTATGACATGAGTCTGCATTATCACCCAGGAAAAGCCAATGTTGTGGCGGATGCTTTGAGCCGTAAGAGTTACGTTAACACCCTTACAGCAGGAGATTTACCTCCGGAGTTATGTGATGAGCTTAGAGACCTTCAGTTAGAAATAGTTCCAAGAGGTTATGTTGCCGCACTCGAGGTACAGTCCACCTTGTTGGGAAGAATCAGAGAAGCCCAGAAGTTGGACCAAGGTATTGCTGAGATAAAGGAAATGATGAGAAAAGGGAAAGCAAAAGGATTCCGTGAGGAAAAAAATGGAACCATATGGTTTGAGCAACGGATTTGTGTACCCAATGATCCAGAGATCAGGAAGTTGATTCTTCAGGAGGCTCATGACTCACCATATTCGATACACCCAGGCAACACCAAGATGTATTTGGACTTGAAGGAAAGTTTTTGGTGGGCCGGTATGAAGAGAGAGATTGCCGAGTATGTGGCAATATGTGATGTATGTCAGAGAGTAAAGGCAGAGCATCAGAAACCAGCAGGTTTACTTCAGCCGTTGCCAATACCTGATTGGAAATGGGATAAACTTGGTATGGACTTTATCACGGGGTTACCCAGGACCCGTTCAGGTTATGATTCCATTTGGGTGATAGTGGATCGTTTGACCAAGGTTGCTCACTTCATTCCAGTGAAGACCACCTATACAAGTGCTAAGCTGGCAAAGATATATATGACCAGGATTGTATGTCTGCATGGAGTTCCGAGGAGCATCGTATCAGATAGAGGAACACAGTTTACCTCAAAGTTTTGGAATCAGTTGCATGAAACTTTGGGTACCAGGCTAGAGTTTAGTACAGCCTTCCATCCACAGACTGATGGGCAGACAGAGAGAGTCAATCAGATTCTGGAGGACATGCTGAGAGCTTGTGCGCTAGACTATGGGTCTAGTTGGGATGATAACTTACCCTACGCAGAGTTCTCGTATAACAACAGCTACCAAGCCAGTTTGCAGATGGCCCCTTTCGAGGCATTGTATGGCAGGAAATGCAGGACACCTTTGATGTGGAATGGAGTTGGAGATCGCAAATTATTTGGACCTGATTTGATCAGGGATTCAGAGGAGAAGGTCAAGTTGATTCGTGACAGACTTAAGATAGCCCAGTCAAGGCAGAAAAGTTATGCTGATGCTAAACGCAAGGAAGTGATCTATGAAGTGGGAGATAGAGCATATCTTCGAGTGTCTCCACTTCGAGGTATTAAGAGATTTGGAGTCAAAGGAAAGTTAGCACCACGATTTGTGGGACCATATAGGGTTCTGGAACGCAGAGGAGAGGTTGCATACCAGTTGGAATTACCAGAGGCTTTGACAGGAGTTCATGATGTGTTCCATGTTTCCCAGCTGAAGAAGTGTCATGCAGAGATGGCGGATATTCCTTTGAGGGATACAGTGCCACTCGAGGCAATTCAGTTAGAGAGCGATCTGACTTATGAGGAGAAGCCTATTAAGATTCTTGAGACTGCAGAGAGGATCACTCGAACCAAGATCATCAGGTTCTGCAAAGTTCAGTGGAGTCACCACACCGAGGAGGAAGCTACCTGGGAAAGAGAAGAAGATCTCAGGCAGGACCATCCACACCTTTTTGCTGGCCAACCCGAATCTCGAGGACGAGATTCATCTTAAGGGGGGTAGGTTTGTAACATCCCAATTTTTTATTAAATTCGGATGTTAATAGAATCATTCAATGCATATCATATTTCTTTGCATTTTGGTGTTTTAAAAAAAAATATTCAAATAATATTTTCCACTCGAGAAAAACAAATGAGAGGGGATAAGATGACTTCCTCAAAATATAAAAGAGTGGGAAATTTTATTTTGAATATTATTTGAAGTTTCGGAGTTTATTTGGTATTTATTTTATCTGCAAAAAAAATGCATTAATTGCATTAGGAAAATATTTTTAAAAATGTTCTGTGCTTAAGTTAATGTTCACTAGGCTCTATTTATTGCATAGTTATTTTATAAATTATTGTGGTGTTTTTATTAATTCTTTTGAATTAATTATGACCACTTTAGTGTTCTGTTAAAAAAAAACACACGCACGCACTCACCCGCCTGGACCGAAACCAGTTCGGCCCAGGGACGCGCGTGCCTAGCCAGGCCAGCCAGCCCACTGGCCATTCGGCCCAAGGCCAACCCCAGCGCCCGACGCCTTCCGCACCGGTCGACCGCTCCGCGCCGCCCTCGCTCGCCTCCTCTCACTGCCGCTGCCAGGCGGGCCCCGCTCGTCAGCTCGTTCCCCAACCTCCCGCTTCTCCCGCTCGGATGAGCCCGCCGCCGCACTCCCGAACCCGCCGGCCGAAGCTCTCGGGATAGAGCTTATCCCGCTGCTCCCCGACGCCCTCCCCTCGCCTATATAAAGGCCAAGGCCCCCTCTTCCATCCTCGCCGACCCGCACCTTCCCACGCCGCCCCTACCGCTCGTCGTCGCCGTTCGCATCTCGCCGGAGCTCCGAGCCCCGCCGTCCTCGCCCCACCCCGTCCGGACGTCGCCGACGCACGCCGCCACCACCTTCGCGACGCCCTCGACGCGCCGCACCTCCCCGTCTTCTTCCCCGACGCCGAGGACCGCCGTAGCCGCCGTCCCCTCCGCCACCGACGCCGCGCCGCCGTCTTCGTCATCGCCGGCCACCACCACCACCCACTGTGAGCCACCACCCCACCCTCGCCCGTTCGATCTAGCATGCACGGTCCAGATTAGATTAGGTTTGTTTTTTTTTATTTTGCGAAGAGGTACGCGGTTAACCGCGGTTCCCTTAGACCGGCCGGTTTTATTTAAACCGAGCGTCGGTTTTTCTTTAGTTAGCCGCCGCCACTGTTTTCTTATTTAGCGGCCGTTCACCGTATAGCTTCCGCAGCGGACGCTGCTCGGCCAGCCACGAGCCACCACGTGGCCAGGGACTTGTTTGCGAGGGTTTTCTTCTCTGTTTAGTCCCTGTAATTAGCAGATTAGTCCCTAAACTTCGCGTAGCCACAACTTTTTAACCGTAGATCCAAACTCGATGAAACCAGCGGCAAATTCTTCGTATTGTTTAGATCTATCCAGTGGTATCCTTTTTGCAAACTTTTGACAGATTCAAATTTGAATTTATTCAGATTTGAATTTGGACTTCAAATGGCCATATCTCCCAAACCGTAACTCCGATTAAGTTGATTCTTTTTGCACTTTGTCACCGTAGCCAAACCCTATCACCTGGACCTTTGTCACAATAATTTTTTTTCACACACTAGAATCTGCCCATTAATATTTTTACTAGTATGCATAGTATGCACTATAGTTCACATCACTCTTTGAACCATAGGCCTATGTTGTTTTGCATCTAGAATATTTTTCATGCTAGTTAAGTGTGATGTTTGTTCAGTTGGTTTTTCCGAGACTTTTGCTTTGCATGTTCTTCTTGGTTCTCTTGAATGTTTGTTTATGTTTGTTTATCTCCTTTGCGATAGATTGCCCGGAGTGCGAAGCAGAATATTTTCAGTCTTTAGAGTTCAACCAGCAGTACCAAGGCAAGTTGCATCTTGATCATGTTTCATTACCTATGTTTTATTATGCACTTAGTTCTTTGCGGTAGGACTGCATGGTAGGAATTGTTGCCGCATGACTATGCGTTTCACCCAGTAGTTCATTGAGGTAGGTCTGAACCATATGACATTGTCGCCATCGTTTTACATTATGTTGCTTCGCTAAGTAGACGTGGATTGGGGAGTGAACATTGTAAAGTATGAGTAACAATGTAGTAAGTAGGACCTAAGATAATTAATGAACTACCTGGGCGGAAACTTGATGGAATGGTGGCGAAGTACAGTGGGGCACGCATGGGAAATCCATGGTGGTGCACCACTAGTGGACCGTCCGCTCAGGCTCAAAGAGATCAATCGTATTCTCATGTCTAGAAGCTTACGTGTGCAGCCACAAGCCAATATGGGCTCTGGCTTAGTTGAGTAGTTAGTGTGACCCCTTCCGGGATGGGCTAGCAGATGTAGAAGGATGTAGGTGTACCGGCCTATCCGTGGGTTAAGGGGAAGCATTTTCGAAAGACTATGTCTCGATCTTCCGATCATGGAGGTGGTCGAGTCTTGTGGGGAAAAGTGCGCAACCTCTGCAGAGTGTCAACCTAATCGATTAGCCGTGTCCCCGGTTACGGACATCTTGAGCTTCTAGTAGTGAAAATGCTGGGAGATCTCCTCACCTTTAATTAAACAGTGGGGATTTAAATGAAACGTGGGAACGGATGGAGTTGGGTTTGCCAACTCATCCTATGCAAATGTGTAGTAGTAGAATAACATCTTTTCTAATAGGGAAAAACTAGCTTTATGCAAAAATTAGACTTAGAGCTTCCCACCAGCCAAATTGCATGTACAAGTAGGTTCATTCACTTATGATGTGACTTGCCAGTACATTCAATGTACTGACCTATATGGCTGCAACTTATCACGTTGCAGATATATCCGACGAGGATTAAGGTGCGATAGGTCGATGTTCTACACTCAGCCTTGCTCGTGGAGTTGGACTCATTTACTACTTTGCTTCCGCAGTATTTGTTTATTGGCTCTATGCCCTATTTGGTAATAAGTGTATTGCTCCTGGACTATCGATGTAATAAAGAGATGTGTGTTATTTCTGTTATTTCATCGAGTACTGTGTGTGCTAGCAAGTCGATCCAGGGACTAGCACGGTAAGCACAGAGACTTCGACTCTTACCGAGTCGGGTCGCTACACACAACCAGCACAACTATCTAGGAAGTCCCTAGAAGCATCGGTTAGTCCATTATAGAAGATATCAAGTATCTCGATTTTCTTAAGAGGATTACTAGGCAAAGCATTAAGCAATTGGAGAAGCCTCCCCCCAAGCTTGTGGGAGACTCTCTTCTTCAATTTGCACAAAGTTAAATATTTCCTGCAAGGCAGCTTGTTTCTTATGAGCAGGGAAATAATTTTGAGAGAAGTAATAGATCATATCCTGGGGACTACGCACACAACCAGGAGCAAGAGTATTGTACCAAGCTTTAGCACCACCCTTTAATGAGAACGTAAATAACTTGAGAATATAGTAATAGCGAATCTTCTCATCATGAGAAAAAAGGGTAGCTATATCATTCAACTTAGTAAGATGTGCCACAACAGTTTCAGTTTCATAACCATGGAAAGGATCAGATTCAACAAAAGTGATTAACTCTGGGTCGATAGAGAATTCATAATCCTTATCAGCAATAACAATAGGTGAAGTAGCAAACTTAGGATCATATTTCATTTTAGCATTCAGAGATCTTTCTTTATACTTGCATAGTAATTTCTCTAGATCATCTCTATCCTTACAAGCAAGAATATCTCTAGTTGCCTCCTCACTCATAGTGTAACCTTCTGGTACCTTTGGCAATTCATATCTAGGATGACTAGTTCTAGTAGGTGTTTCAGTAGTTTCAGTTTCAAGTTCATCATCAGATTCAACAATATCATGTTGTCTTACTCTAGCAATTTGTTCATCAAGAAATTTACCTAGTGGCACATCATCAAGCAAGGTACTAGCATAATCATCATGAGTAGAATTCATAGCATAAGTAGCATCATCAATAACTTGCGACAGATCAGAATTAATAGCATGTTGTGGAGTTGCAAGTTTACTTATAATAGAAGGTGAATCTAAAGCAAAATTGGATGACAATTCCTTACCTTCCCTCGTCCTTGAGGGAAAAATCTTAGTCTTAGCATCCTTCAGATTCTTCATAGTGATAATATGATAATAATCCCAAGTTACTCAACAAATATAGCTATGCTCCCCGGCAACGGCGCCAGAAAAAGGTCTTGATAACCCACAAGGATAGGGGATCGCAACAGTTTTCGAGGGTAGAGTATTCAACCCAAATTTATAGATTCGACACAAGGGGAGCCAAAGAATATTTGAAGGTATTAGCAGCTGAGTTGTCAATTCAACCACACCTGGAGATTAATTATCTGCAGCAAAGTGATTAGTAGCACAGTAGTATGATAGTTTTGATGATAGTAGCGGTAGCAACGGTAACAGTAATAGTGATAGCAGTTATATTGTAGCAGTAACGATAGAAGTGGCAATAGTAGTAACTTATCAAGAACAATAGATGATAAATTCGTAGGCATTGGATTGGTGACTCGTTGGATGATATTCATCATGAGACAGTTATAGCCTAGGGCGATACAACACTACTCCAGTTCATAAATATAATGTAGGCATGTATTCCATAAATAGTCATACGTGCTTATGGAAAGAACTTGCATGGCATCTTTTGTCCTACCCTCCCGTGGTAGCGGGGTCCTATTGGAAACTTAGGGATATTAAGGCCTCCTTTTAATAGAGGACCGGAACAAAGCATTAGCACATGGTGAATACATGAACTCCTCAAACTACAGTCATCACCGGGAGTGGTCCCGACTTCTGTCACTCCAGGGTTGCCGGATCATAACACGTAGTAGGTGACTATAACTTGCAAGATCGGATCTAGTACATGGATATAATGGTGATAACATAAACGGTTAAGATCTGAAATCATGGTACCCGGGCCCAAAGTGACAAGCATTAAGCATGGCAAAGTCATAGCAACATCAATCTCAGAACATAGTGGATACTAGGGATCAAGCCCTAACAAAACTAACTCAATTACAGGATGAATCTCATCCAACTCCTCATGGACCAACGAGCCTACGAAGGAATTACTCACTCCCGATGGGCAGCATCATGGAATTGGAGATGGAGATGTGTTGGTGATGACGAAGATCAAAGACCCCCTCTCCGGAGCCCCGAATGAATTCCAGATCTGCCCTCCCAAGGAAGAACAGGGCTTGGCGGTGGCGGCGTCTCGTGAAATGCGATAATTTTTCTCCCTGATTTTTTTGGAAATATGGGATTTTATAGCGTCGGTTTGGAGGTCAGCAGGGCCACCAGGTGGGCAGCACCAACCTGGGCGCGCCTGGGGGGCTGGCACTCCCTGGTGGGTTGTGCCCACCCAGGTGCCCCCCTCAGGTCCATCCAGGCTCCAGAAATTCTCTTTTATTATATAAAAAATCCTCGCAAAGTTTTGTTACATTCCGAGAACTTTTATTTCTGCACAAAAACAACACCATGGTAGTTCTGCTGAAAACAACGTCAGTCCGGGGTTAGTTTCATTCAAATCATGCAAATTAGAGTCCAAAACAAGAGGAAAAGCATTAGGAAAAGTAGATACGTTGGAGACATATCAACTTGCGCTAAAGAAGAAGTCAAAGCAAGGTCGGAGAAAATGAAGGCGCTCCAGGCCAGGAACACGCCTTCCCACCACCTCGGAAGCCGTGGTTATGAGCCAAGGAGGACGCCGAACATGAAAGTCACGGAATCCCATACCCCTTGGCAGAGTTCAGCGACCCGCTATAGCGTGACTGGATCAGGGCCCGGTACAAGTGGGACCGCGTCAAAAAGATCTTTTACACGGACCTGAACACATGGGAGTTCATGAGATGTCTGGTAACTGTTATATTAACACGTTATCATACTAGCTTCCAATCAATTTGATTACAAGTTTTGTCACATTAGTAAACCATCCACGTTCCTTTTGTAGAAAGAGGAGCACTGAAAGGCAGCCAAAAGCGATGAGTCTTCACAGTCGTCGGTGAGGCCCAAGTGGGACAACCCATTCAACCGGGCCCTGAACATACTGAAAAAAGTATCGGAAGACAAAGCGCCGTCCTATGGACATGTGCACAGCGTCAGAGATGGCGCCTTGTGGAAGACGTGCTACCGCGAGGAGCCAGAGGAAAGAAGGAAGAGACGGTTGCTCAACCAGCAGACCATCGACGAGAAGGTCGTGATTGATGAAGCCATGTACCTAGGGTAGGGTCATGGACCTGTCCAAGATACCCTACCCAAGGACATCTCTAGAAGAAATCACCTTTCAATCGACCTGGAAGGGTTCCACTCGACGGACTCGAAGATACTCGACCATGAAGCCAACCACTCGACCAACAGGAAACCTAAAGTCACTCTGCATGCAACGATCTGTCATTAAGTAGACTTTATGGTCATCATAGCACTTTATGTGGGGCGTTACCAGTAAATCCCGGTCTTAATGTACTTTAAACCCTGCATAACTGAGGGCTGGAGGGGTCTGGCGAACTCTATATAAGCCACCCTCCTCCTCAATGTAAAGGGTTCACACCCCTGTAACTCATACACATATAATACCAGTCGACCGCCTCCGGGCTCCCAGATGTAGGGCTGTTACTTCCTCCGAGAAGGGCCTGAACTCGTAAATCCCTTGTGTATACAACTGCTACATAGCTAAGATCTTGCCTCTCCATACCTACCCCCTTTCTACTGTCAGACTTAGAACCACGACAGTTGGCGCCCACCGTGGGGCTGTTGTCTTAGCGACTTATGTGAGAAGTTGCAATTGTTCCGATCTCCTTCATCATGGTTTCAGGCAGAATTTTGGTTGAGGGCCGCGAGATCCGTCTCGGTGCGCTCACGTTCATCGCTGACGACTCCGCTTGGCTTCAGGAGGCTCCACTCGACATCGACACGCTCCCCGTCCATGGGGCAACGCACTTTCGCGCGTGTGTCCGCGGCGTCCTCCTGCGGCAATCGTCGACCCAGTATTGGTCGACCCCTGTGTCGTCCTCCCTCCCTGTCTCCCGCCGGCGCAAGCGCTCCGGTCGGTCAAGGCTTCAGCGGTGGGTGAGGCACGCCGTGGCCCGCCAGTCGGCCACCCCCCAAGTCGCGGCGATCGATCCCGATGAATCTCTCTACGGCCTGTTCGACTAGCTCCGTAGAGACTGCATCCGAGTGCGACAGCAGTGATCCAGCGGCGGAGGTCCTGATGGTCAATGGACCGCGCAGTCCTCCCGGCTTCCCCCATGCCGACGGAGGCGACGGCGGAGGCGACCCAGTGCAGGTCCACGAAGAGTATCAACCCGAGCCACTCACTTCACTGCAAAGGGAAGATCTTCGCCGCCGGAACATGGATGCGCTACATACTCCTATAATTGGAGAAACCCCCAAGGCTCATGCCTTGGAGGACGCGCGCTTAGCCAACTTGGCTGAGCGCACTCGACTGGAGAACCTCCAGTGAGCACTTGACGAGCGTGCGCGGCAATGGGTTCCAGACTCCAGTCGACGTCAACTCTTTCCGCCACCGACTCAGGTATATCGAACTCTGATTCAGAATCTAGCAGCTGCAGCCCGTATAGCAGAGACGATTCAGCCTTCCCAGTCAGAGGCTGACAGAGGCTTGCTACAGATCAGAGATTTACTCCAGGCAGCAGGAGATCAAAATTCAGCTGTATCACAATCGCGGAATAGGATTCACAGCAGATCCGTCGCTACGAATACAGTCCAATCGGCCCATAGCCCAAGATCGCCCCCGAGGCGTGAGGGACGTGGAGGCCAGCGTGATCAGTATGATGACCGTTTCGATGGTGATGATCGATGTCGAGTGCCCACTCCTCCCCCAAGGGGTGGGTCGTACGCGCCTCGACAGCAAGATGACAGACGCCAGCACAGTGTTGGGCGAAGGGTTCCAGTCGACCCCAGAGAACCAGGCTTTGATGCGAGATCCATTATCGTTCAAGGCTTGGTCGACAGGAATAGAGCTCATCGAGAAGGCCATGACAGAGATGTGCCCACCAGCAGCAGAGTTCACGTCTCGGGGCCAGAGTGTTTTAGTAGAGCCATCAGAGCCGCAGTGATTCCTCCCAACTTCAGGTTGGTGACTGGAGTCAGTAAGTTCACTGGTGAGTCCAAGCCTGATACTTGTCTTGAGGACTACCGAGTGGCTGTTCATATTGGCGGCGGCAACGATGAAGTGGCCATGAAACATCTGCCTCTTATGTTGGAGGGCTCAGCCAGAGCATGGTTGAATCAGTTAGCACCCAGTAGCATTTACACTTGGGAGGATCTTGCCCGAGTGTTTGTCAGGACATTTGAAGGAACTTGCAAGCGGCCAGCAGGGTTGACAGAGCTATAGTCGTGTGTGCAAAAGTCGAATGAAACTCTGAGAGATTACATCCAGAGATGGATCACATTGCATCACACAGTCGAGAATGTATCTGATCACCAGGCGGTCTGTGCCTTCAAGGAAGGCGTTAAGAACAGAGAGTTGAGTCTGAAATTCGGTCGAACCGGTGACATGACTCTGAGTTGAATGATGGAGATTGCCACCAAGTATGCTAATGGTGAAGAAGAGGATCGGCTCCGGAGTGGCAAGTACAAGTCAGCTGCCCATGAAACCAGGGGAGGGAACTCCAGTCGGAAGCAGAAGCGGAAGGCCAAGCCCGCTGCTCCCGGAGAAGCCTTGGCTGTGACTCAAGGGAAATTCAAAGGAAAGCCCAAAGGATCTTGGAACCCTAAGAAGGTGAAGGACAAGGAAGGAAATGACGTGATGGATTTGCCATGCCACATCCACACAAAGAAAGATGAGGAGGGTAACTTCATTTACCCAAAACATACCACTCGGCAGTGTCGGCTCTTGATCCAGCAATTTCAGGGGAAACAACCCAAAGATAAGGAAAATGAGTCGGACAAAGTTGAGGACAAAGAGGACAGTGATGAAGGATATCCCCATGTCAATTCCACCCTGATGATTTTTGCTGATGTTGAAAGCAAAATACGATTGAAAGTTATCAACGGTGAGGTGAATATGGTTGCTCCGGTGACACCCAATTATCTGAAATGGTCTCGGACTGCTATCACATTCGACCAGTTTGATCATCCAACACACATAGCCACCCCTGGGAGGCAAGCTTTGGTGGTCGACCCAGTCGTCGAAGGCACTCGGCTGACTAAAGTTCTGATGGATGGTGGTAGCAGCCTGAATATTTTGTATGCAGAGACATTGAAAGGGATGGGCATTTCGATGTCCAGACTCAGTACCAGCAACATGAGTTTCCATGGATTCATTCCTGGGAAGAAGGCTGAGTCACTCGGCCAAATTGCTCTTGATGTGGTTTTCGGTGATTCCAAGAATTACCGCAAAGAAAAGTTGACGTTTGAACTTGTGGATTTCCAGAGTGCTTATCACACTATTTGGGGCAGACCAGCTTGTGCACGTTTCATGGCTCGACCATGTTATGTGTACCTCAAAATGAAAATGTCTGGTCCCAAAGGAGTGATCACTATTACTGGCAATCGGAAGAAGGCGGAAGAGTGCTTTCAGAAAGGCTCAAAGATCGCCGATGCTCAGATGGCAGTGGTAGAGCTGCAGGAATACTAGAAAACTGCGGATCCGAGTGATCTGTTGCGAGCCAAGAAGCCCTCTACAGAGTCAGCATTTCAGTCGTCCGGTGAGACAAAGCCAGTTCACATTCACCCGACCGACCCCAGTGCTGCTCCGACTCATATCTCTACGACACTCGACTCCAAATAGGAAGAAGCGCTCATCCAGTTCCTCCATGAGAACTGGGACATCTTCGCATGGAAGCTTGCTGACATGCCGGGTGTTCCCAGGGGGCTGGCTGAGCATCGTCTACGAGTCGACTCAAAAGTGAAACCCGTCAAGGAACATCTTCGATGGTCCGCCGTCCAGAAGAGAAAGGCCATTGGCGAGGAGGTGGCTCGGCTCTTAGCAGCAGAGTTTATCCGAGAGATTTACCACTCCGAGTGGCTCGCCAATGTTGTCATGGTCCCCAAGAAGGACAAGTCACTTCGCATGTGCATTGATTTCCAACATATCAATCGGTCCTGCCCGAAAGATCATTTTCCTCTCCCCCGCATCGACCAAATAGTCGACTCAACTGCGGGGTGTGAGCTCCTGTCTTTTTTAGATGCCTATTCCGGTTACCATCAGATCCGTCTGTATGGACCCGACGAGATTAAAACAGCTTTCATCACTCCATTCAGGTGCTTCTGCTATGTCACCATGCCATTCGGCCTCAAGAATGCCGGAGCCACGTTCATGAGGATGATTCAGAAGTGTTTACTCACTCAAATCAGTTGGAATGTGGAAGCATATATGGATGATATTGTGGTCAAATCACGGAAGGGTTCCGACCTGTTGACTGACCATGTAGAAACATTTGCCAATCTCAGGAGATATGATATCGACCTTAATCCATCAAAGTGCACATTCGGAGTTCCTGGTGGAAAGTTGCTCGGTTTTCTCGTTTACGAACGAGGAATTGACGCCAACCCAGAAAAAGTTGGCACTATACTCCGAATGAAACGCCCTGTGCATGTGCACGATGTCCAGAAGCTTACTGGATGCTTGGCTGCTTTAAGTCGATTCATCTCTTGCCTCAGTGAAAAGGCATTGCCTCTTTACCGACTGATGAAGAAGTCAGACAAGTTCGAGTGGACTCCCGAAGCTAATGTAGTGTTTGCATAGCTAAAAGCCCTGCTCTCCACCCAGCCGGTGCTTGTTGCCCCAATCAGCGAAGAGCCTTTGCTGCTTTACATTGCAGCCATAGGACAAGTCGTCAGTATAGTACTTACGGTCGAGCGGGAAGAAGAAGGAAAAGCCTTCAAAGTTCAGCGCCCAGTGTATTATCTTTCTGAAGTTTTGACCCCATCAAAGCAAAGATACCCACATTATCAGAAGCTTGTATATGGGATTTATATGACCGCGAAGAAGGTTGCTCATTACTTGTCTGACCATTCCATTACAGTCATCAGCGGCACCCCATTGTCAGAGATTCTGCACAACAGAGATGCAATTGGTCGAGTGGCAAAATGGGTGATTGGACTCCTTCCCCTTGATATCAAGTTTGAGGCAAAGAAAGCCATTAAGTCCCAAGCAGTAGCAGATTTCATCGCCGAGTGGATTGAATAGCAACTACCGACTCAAGTTCACTCGGAGCATTGGACCATGTTCTTTGATGGTTCTAAGATGCTGAATGGTTCCGGTGCTGGGGTAGTATTGGTTTCCCCCCGAGGAGATAAGCTCAGATATGTGATCTAGATCCAGTTTGATTCCTCCAACAATGAAGCAGAATACGAAGCACTTTTATATGGGTTGCGTATGGCCATTTCACCCGGCGTCCGTTGCCTTATGGTCTATGGTGACTCGGCTTTGGTGGTCAATCAGGTGATGAAGGAGTGGGACGTCAGAAGTCCAGCCATGACTGGTTACTGCAATGCGGTGAGAAAGATGGAGAAGAAATTCGACGGGTTAGAGCTTCATCATATACCCCGACTGAAAAATCAAGCAGTTGATGATTTGGCAAAAATAGGTTCCAAGAGAGAGGCCATTCCCAGTAATGTGTTTTTGGAACACATCCACACACCGTCAATTCAAGAGGATCCTTTCATCGAAGAAGCTCCACAGCCAAAAAGTGTCATAGATCCGACTGGAGTTGAAGTACCAGCCGTGGTCGACCTGATCATGGAAGTTTTGGCCATCACTCCCGACTGGACAGTGCCGTACATCGCATATATCCTAAGGAAAGAACTCCTAGAGAACGAGGAAGAGGCTCGACAGATCGTCATTTGATCCAAGGCCTTCACTGTGATAAAGGGGCAGTTGTACAAGAAAAGCATGACTAGAGTCGGTCAGAAATGCATAACACCAGACGAAGGTCGGATAATCCTTGACGATATCCACTCGGGGACCTGTGGTCATCATGCGTCCTCTCGGACCATTGTGGCTAAAGCATACCAAGTAGGATTTTACTGGCCAAGAGCAAATGAAATGGCAAAGGAAATAGTCGACAAGTGTGAAGGATGCCAGTTCTATTCCAATCTATCGCACAAACCCGCCTCAGCCTTGAAGACCATACCACTCGTCTGGCCCTTCGCTGTTTGGGGATTGGATATGGTTGGACCACTGAGAACTGGCAGCAGCGGCTTCACCCATGTATTGGTGGCAGTCGACAAGTTCACTAAGTGGATTGAAGCTAAGCCTATCAAGCACCTTGATGCCGGCACTGCTATCAGCTTCATCAGAGAGTTAGTATTCAGATATGGAGTTCCACACAGCATCATCACTGATAATGGGTCAAACTTCAATTCCGATGAATTCAGAGCCTTTTGCGCCTCTCAAGGCACACGAGTCGACTACGCTTCAGTCGCTCACCACCAGTCAAATGGACAAGCGGAACGAGCAAATGGTCTAATTCTCAAAGGGCTGAAACCCCGGCTGATGCGTGATCTCAAGCATGCAGCAGGAGCGTGGGTCGATGAACTTCCATCAGTTCTTTGGGGATTGAGGACCACTCCTAATCGGTTGACTGGAAGAACTCCATTCTTTCTGGTCTATGGAGCTGAAGCAGTTCTGCCGAGTGACCTGCTTCACAATGCACCTCGAGTCGAGCTCTACACTGAAGATGAAGCAGAACAAGCCCGGCAGGACGCAGTCGACCTTCTAGAAGAAGAAAGAGAGATGGCCATGATCAGATCGACTATCTACCAGCAAGACTTGCATCGATTCCATGCCAAAAACGTGAAGAGTCGAGCCTTCCAAGAAGGAGACTTGGTCCTCCGAGTGGACCAACAGAAACCGCACAAACTGGCTCCTACTTGGGAAGGCCCCTTCATCGTCACCAAAGTTCTCCACAATGGAGCGTACCGTATTTACAATGTCAATCGCCAGATTGATGAGCCACGAGCTTGGAATGCGGAGCTGCTCCGCCCATTTTATGCTTAAGTACTCACTCGGGTGAGATGTAATAAAAAGTACCATTGTAGTTTATTTATCAAAGACAAGAGTGCTCTAATTTTCCTAGTGATTATTGTTGCTTTTGTTTACGAAAGAAATCCCCCAGTGGGTGGCTTAGCTGTGAATCCGTTTCGCCTAAGTTTGTAAAAAAATCCCCGCCCAGTGACGAGCAAGCATCTCACTCGGTGGCTTAGCTGCGAATCCGTTTTGCCTAAGCTTAAAAAATCCTACCGAGTGGTGAGCCGGCCTCCCACTCGGAGGCTTAGCTGCAGTCCCATTACTCGCCTAAGTTTAAAAAATCCTACCGAGTGGTGAGCCAGCCTCCCACTCGGGGGCTTAGCTATAGTCCAGTACTCGCCTAAGTATTTAAAAAATCCTACCAAAGCGGTGAGCCAGCCTCCCACTCGGAGGCTTAGCTGCAGTCCCAGTACTCGCCTAAGTTTAAGAAATCCTACCGAAGTGGTGAGCCAGCCTCCTACTTGGAGGCTTAGCTGCAGTCCTAGTACTCGCCTAAGTTTAAGAAATCCTACCAAGTGGTGAGCAATCTTCCCACTCGGGGGCTTAGCTGCAGTCCAGTACTCGCCTAAGTACTTAATCCATTCCACTCTGCAAGGATGACGAGGAGCAGGTCGACTGCTACCTTCTCCTTCTGAGCTACGCCACAAATACAATGTGCGCTCCAAAATCCCACCGAGTGGAGAGCAATCCTCCCACTCGGGGGCTTAGCTGCAGTCCAGTACTCGCCTAAGTATTTGAAAATCCCACCGAGTGAAGAGCAAACCTCCCACTCAGGGGCTTAGCTGCAGTCCAGTACTCGCCTAAGTATTTGAAAATCCCATCGAGTGGAGAGCAAACCTC
>NC_057795.1:142698135-142708777 GCF_018294505.1 Triticum aestivum | reverse complement strand
CCCACCTACTGCAGAGCGATCCTCTCACTCGGGGGCTTAGCTGCAGTCCAGTACTCGCCTAAGTATTTGAAATCCCACCGACTGGAGAGCGATCCTCTCACTCGGGGGCTTAGCTGCAGTCTAGTACTCGCCTAAGTATTTGAAATCCCACCGACTGGAGAGCGATCCTCTCACTCGGGGGCTTAGCTGCAGTCCAGTACCCGCCTAAGTATTTGAAATTCCCACCGAGTGGAGAGCTATCTTCCCACTCGGAAGCTTAGCTGCAGTCCAGTACTCGCCTAAGTACTTAATACAATGTGCGCTCTGCAAGGACTACGAGGTGCAGGCCGACTGCTACCTTCTCCTTCTGAGCTATGCCACAAATAAAATGTGCGCTCTACAAGGACGACGAGGTGCAGGTCGACTGCTACCTTCTCCTTCTGAGCTATGCCACAAATACAATGTGCAACCTGCAAGGACGACGAGGTGCAAGTAGAATGCAATCTGTGCTCCATCCCTACCTGCAAGAGCGATGAAGTGTAGGTCGACCGGCCTTTCCACCTCAGAGCTGCGTCTCAAGCATTAAAGTATATTCTGAGTGCAGAACAAAGTTCCCTCGAAGGCAAATGCAAGCATATTCAACGATAATCAAAGTTCAGATAACGGATTCAAAAGTGCTCAGGCGTCAAGCCTGTAAAAGTTTATCGGTTACAAAACCACTCGGCGTTCCGAGGCAAATTTAAGGCGAGACATAAAAGTTTTTCTTACTCCTCCGGTGGAGGACTAGAGGGTGCGACAAACTGGTCCAGGTCGATTCCGTCAGCAATCCGAGTGGCAGCAGCAATGAAGGTCTCCATGAAAGATTGGAAATCATGCTTCTTGGTATTGGCCACCTTGATGGATGCCAGCTTGTCCTCTCGCGCACCCTTGCAGTGAACATGTACCAGGGACAGAGCAACATCAGCACCACACCTTGCAGAAGACTTCTTCCATTCCTGCACTCGACTTGGAACGTCATTCAGTTGAGTCATTAAAGACTCGAGGTCATTTTGAAGCGTCTCTCTTGGCCAGGGTGTCGTGTCGATTCATGACACCGCAACCTTCAGTCGAGCGAGGTAGTCGACCACACCAACAACACGAGACTCTAGTCGGAGCACGTTCATAGCGGCTTCATCCTTCACAGGAGAGTTAATGGGGTCCTGGTTTGTCTCCACTCGACTGGTTTCCTCCTCAAAGTTCTGGCAGAATTCTGTAAACACAATTCGGGGTTAAGCCAATAGTTTTATGATGAGTCAATAATAACAAGTCAGACGGATAGAAGGGATCACCTTCAAGCATGAGGAATAAGTTCTTGGCGAGCCCTCCCAGATAAGCCTCCAGATCGTTCTTCTTCCTCGCCAGTTCGCTAGCTTTGTCACTCAGAGCTATCTTGTCATTCTTCAGTCGGCTGACCTCCTTGTTGGCCGCGTCGAGAGCAGCTTTCAGATTGGCGTTCTCCTCTTCAAGTTTACCGACTAAAGTCAACTTTTCTTCTGCGAGCTTTGTCTTGTCTGAAGCCGCTTTCTGCACCTCGGCGAGGTCTAGGTCCTTCTTCTTCAGAGCCTTCTTCAGTTTATCTACAAAGTGACAATGAGATCAGAATCAAGAATGGACAAAAAGATAAAGACAGTCGTCAAGATTCTCACCAAACATACCTTTTGCTTCATCCTTCGCCTTCGTAAATTTCTCCTGAACAAGCTTCAAGTCAAGTTCAAGATGGATATGTTTGTTCTCCAATTCAGTATAGCGAGCCACAAGCTCGCAAGATTTCTGCGAAAGGACAGTCGACAAACATTAAGGATAGGTTACTTCCGAGTGAATAAGAGAAAAATCGTAGCATTTCTAAGACTACCGCTGAATCAAAATATTCAACAGTAGTCTCGGGGACTACACCCAGTGGGTGCACTCAGCGTGCCCCCACTGGTTCTACCAACTCGGTTCGATCAGTCAACCGAAAGAAACAAAAAAAAAGATAGGTTCTTTAGACCTTAGGCGACTGCCAGCAGTCGACCATGGTCTCGGGGACTACACCCAGTGGGTGCACTCAGCGTGCCCCCACTGGTTCTAAAATTCCATTCGACCAGACCGAGTGGAGAAGTTAGAGTGATGAAATTCAAAGTATAAAGACTACAATCGACTGCCAGCAGTCCACCATAGTCTCGGGGACTACACCCAATGGGTGCACTCAGCGTGCCCCCACCAATCAAAAAATTCAATCGACACACCTAGTGGGTGTACAGATACAAAGATCTTCATAAAGAAGAGTTTTCAGATACCATATCCTAACAGAACAAGCGGTGACCAACTAACCTGGACGTTGCTCTGAAGAGCCCAGCTTTCATCATAAGCCGCTTGGATGGCGTTTCGGATCGCCTTCACCTGCTCCATCATGACCCCCGCCTGGCGTATGGCCTCCTTAGCAGCACCCGCTTGGTCCTCTGGGACGTGGTGTGTGGAGAAAAGGGAAGGCAGATCAGCAGTCGACAACGAAGGTCGAGCACTCGTCAGCGGCACAGCAAAGGACACGGAAGTCCGAGTGGCGTTGCCACCCTCTTGAACCAGCGTCTCAAGTGCCGATGCAACCTGAGCAGTCTTGCCAGCAGACGCCTTTTTATTCCTCCTCGGCCTCACCGGCACCTCATCGTCATCGTCAGGGAGATCAATGACATGAGGTGGGGCTACAGGAAAGGTTCAAAGTTAAAAATGAAGATCCGATCGACCAAAAGCGAAGCTACAGAGATCATATCAAGGTTGGAGGTGGCAGGATCTTCCATTTCTTGGTCTTCGTTCCTAGCTGAGGTCTCGGAGGTAGCGGCACCGCGGATTTCAGAAATCAGTCGGTTAGCCAACGAGTCGACCAAGAGTCTATCCATGCTAAACGAGAAAACACGAGTTCTGCTGTTACCCGGAAATCATGGGAATGGCCATTCTCATCTTGGGCAGGGCCTTCGACGGGGGATGCTTCGGAGCTTTTTCAGTTGGAGCAGGGGAGGTCGTCCGAGGGCGCTTCGTCGACTGCCCAATAGGCACAGTCGCTTTACCACGCTCGACCGCGGGGTCGTGGGTGAGCTTGGATCGCCTTTCTGTGCGAGGAGGGTCGACTTCCTCCTCCTCTTCCTCCTCCTCTTCACCGGAGCCGTCGTCATCTTCATCCCCCTCACCATTAGATTGCCACTCCTCCTGACTTTCGCCTCCACTCGCCTCCTCCCCCTCGACTTGTTCTTGCGCCCCGTTGGGCATCAAGTACATTTCAGTAGTGGCCTAGAAGACAACAAACAAGACAAAAAGTCAGTCGACTGAATTCTAGCAAAACGGAATGAAGAAAGCAGGATCATAGTCGGAGATACAGAATTGGACCTTGTCTGGCTCGTATGATTGGTTGAGTGGAGGAATCCTCCTGGCTCCTCGAGGGTTGTCTTTATTCCCCATGATGGCAGTCATCCACCTCTCCAGCGTGGCATCCTCGACCTCCTCTGGGTGGACCCGAGTGGTGTCTTCAGTGCCAGAATACATCCACATCGGATGGTCTCGATATTGAAGAGGTTGGATGCGTCGTCGGAGGAAGACCTCCAGGAGATCCATGCCGGTCACCCCGTCACGGATAAGCTAGACTACACGCTCGACCAACACTTTAACCTACGCCTTCTCCTCCGGGATCACCTTCAAAGAAGAAGGCTTTCCCACTCGGTCCATAGAAAAAGGAGGGAGTCCAGTCGACTGCCCTGGCGTCGGCTGGTCTTTGCAGTAAAACTAGGTCGACTGCCACCCACGAACCGAGTCAGGAAGGACCATGGCTGGAAAGGCATTTTTTCCCCTCATCTGAACTCTAAGACCCCCACACATCTGAATCACTTGGGTTCTCTCGTCACTCGGATTGGCCTTTTTCATTGTCTGTGAGTGTGCTTGAAAAGACCCCAATGAGGCCGACAACCCAAGGAATTCTCGCACAAGGACACGAAAGCAGCAAGATACACGATAGAGTTGGGTGTGAAATGGTGGAGTTGTGCCCCAAAGAAGTTCAGAAATCCCCAAAAGAAAGGATGAGGGGGCAAAGAAAATCCGCGGTCAACATGGGTGGCCAAGAGGACACACTCACCCTCCTGAGGCTGCGGCTCCGACTCATTCCCCGGGAGCCGCGCTGATCCATGGGGGATCAGTCCTTCATTGGCCAGGTCGTCAAGATCTTTCTGACGGATCGTCGAGCGGATCCAGTCGCCCTGGATCCAGCCCCGCGGCAGGCCGGCCCTTGACGAAGATCCGCCCTGACTGGTCACCCTTCCCTTCGCCTTCGTCGTCGCCTTCTTCGCCCGCTCCAAAGCCGTCGTCTTCTCCTTCACCATCGTCGCCGACGAAGCATGCACGAAGCAGCATCCTGAGATGGAAGCGAACGCGGAGGATAACTCTGAGCAAGAGGGAGAGGAAATGAGAGCGCACTGTTCAAAAACCCCCGTCCGGTGCCTTATATGAGGTTGCTTTTGAGTGACTGACTTGTAGGCCCGGGCGATCCTGTCAAATCCCGCAACAGTCGCGCGCACTATACGTGGCGAAAAAGGCGGCGCGGAGATCGAGGCGTTCCTGCCTTATCCCATCCGAGTACCGTGGCCTCCTCTGCCCCGCGCGCTCCCCGAAATTCGGATCCCGCTAAATCCGCGAACTGCAGAGAAACCCGTCATACGGGAGATTTTCTTCGCTCGGTCGTCCGGAGATCTCCAAGTACAGAAAGTTCACTCGACAAATACAAAGAATGGATCAAGGTGACTGAAAAGAAAGTTGGTGCCATCACCTAAGTTCTTTGATCCAGAACAAGACATATTCATAACACGAAAAATGAATCGGAAGAGTTCTCAACTCCTTCCCCACTCAAACCTCGATCCATTCGGGGGCTAATGATGAAGCCATGTACCTAGGGTAGGGTCATGGACCTGTCCAAGATACCCTACCCAAGGACATCTCTAGAATAAATCACCTTTCAGTCGACCTGGAAGGGTTCCACTCGACAGACTCGAAGATACTCGACCATGAAGCCAACCACTTGACCAACAGGAAACCTCAAGTCACTCTGCACGGAACGGTCTGTCATTAAGTAGACTTTATGGTCATCATAGCACTTTATGTGGGGTGTTACCAGTAACCCCCGGTCTTAATGTACTTTAAACCCTGCATAACTGAGGGATGGAGGGGTCTGGCGAACTCTATATAAGCCACCCTCCTCCTCAGTGTAAAGGGTTCGCACCCCTGTAACTCATACACATATAATACCAGTCGACCGCCTCCGGGCTCCGAGATGTAGGGCTGTTACTTCCTCCGAGAAGGGACTGAACTCGTAAATCCCTTGTGTATACAACTGCTCCATAGCTAAGATCTTGCCTCTCCATACCTACCCCCCTTTCTACTGTCAGACTTAGAACCACGACAGCGATTGTGGTCAATAAGACCAAAGCTGAGACCAAAGAAGAGTTGCTCAGGGTAGTCAGTGCAGTGGTTAATGATGCGGTGGGTGCCGTCACGGCTAACTTCCAATTTGCGATTATTACCAGCTTGATTCCACCAATTATCGATTTGTCGAAGAGCAATCCAAAGAAAGGGCCAGAGGACTTTCCCCTTCCCAACTATGTCGGGAGCAATTATGTGACCATCATACCACCAGCACCTGCTCAAGCAACTGCAAAAGGTCCCGATCCTATTCATAGCAGCCCGACCTCCATCTCTGGCATGCTCGGCGGGCCTTTGTCTATGGCTGAGCTCGACGCCCTCAAGGTAATTATGCACCATACCCTTTTCACCAGCATGTCTATATAGTCTTTTGTTTTAGTTGCCTTTCAGATGTGTGATGTCGTAGACATGTCTTCGTAGGCCGACGATACCCCGTGCACCCTACTGTATGAAATCAAGGGCCAAAAGGTGGCTGTGGGAAAGGCAATGATCGTGAAGCCGAAGGACCGCATGTTGCACAACCGAGAGATGCCCGATGGCGTCTTCAAGGTTAACTTGGCCAGTGTCTTTGCGGGCTTCGAGGATTTGCCTCCTCTGGTACCAGTCGATGACAAGGAGACCCCTCAATGGATTGGCGCATGCAAGAGCTGGTTCTTGCTTGGACGAAAACTCTTCTTCGTGTTGAGGAACCCAGTATCACACCAACGACAACTTCTCAAGAAGGTATGAACACCACCCCACCTACCAAATTACCTGCACTTGTCACGGTAGGTGATAGCGGACGACGCGAGGGAGAGCCTCCATTAGTGCTAGATGACATCGTCCACGTCATCTAAGAAGCAAATGCTAATGATGACATGGAGGAGGATGATGATGACACTTTCAAGTATTTCAATATCGCCTATGACAATGGAGGATTGATGGCTCGGGACTATGACTCAGGCTATGAGCGTGGAGATGATGACTTGATGCTGCCTAATTTGCCGGAGCTGGAATGTCCTAAGGCGGAATGCAAAAAGTCTCTCTTCATGCAATCCTCGCAGGAGACGCCTCCAGATGATGCCTCTACCCAGCAACAACCCGAGGGTCATCCACTGATTAGCCTAACGACGCTGTGGGTGGTGGTTAGGGAAGGTATGGTGGGCTCACTACTGCCACCCGCCAAGAAGCAAAGGAGGAGACCGGACAGGTAAAGCACTAAAGGCGCCAGAGCTGCTTCACGTAGCCAGCCGCCTCTGAAGCCCCGGGTGGTAGAAAGAATGCCTGTCGAAGGTGCGAAGTGTTTCCATGTCGCCGGTGACCCAATCCTACCCGCGAAAGTGCGAGAGCACATACTGAACAATGATCTAAGGAGACTCCATGAAGATGTGCTGGACAGAGAGAAAAGCCTTCTCATCGCAAAAAAACCAGGATACCCGCTTTACACGGCTCAGGTGCCAGGCGGGAAGTTGTACATCGAGAGATGGCCCGCAGATAAGTTCATCCTGCGATTTGACTACATCTACGACATGTTCCACATGACCAAGCTGGATTTCCAGTTCATCCGCATGTATGCATTGTATCTCAACTACTTCATTAGGATCGAGAACATACAATATATCTATGTCACGGACCCGTACTATATGCACGAGAGCTTATTGGAAGTCTGCAGAGAGCACCATGACTATGTGAGCAAGTACATCGGTGACTTCATGATCACTAATTAGGGGAAGGAAGCGATTCTCCTACCTTATCATCCCACGCAAGTCATCCGCGCATATCCTTTCGTAAGTTTTAATCATTCCTTTGCAAGCATGCATGGAGACTAATTTGAGGTGTACTTAATTTGCGCAGCGGGGGGGGGGGGGCACCGTCCTTCTTCTGTACCCAGAATACTCCCATGCTATGTACTAGGACTCATCGAATAACATCAAGAAAAAGGATTACACGGACATAGAGAGTGTTCTTGATAGTGCCCTATTAACCTTCAGCCTATCTAGTGGATATATCAAGGTGAAAAAGTACAGGAAGGACGGGCTGGTTTTCAGCCATAAGACCGACTTCTGCTGCATCCAGCAACCGTACACCAGTACGGCTGATGGATTCTACCTCATGCATAACCTACTCGAGTACAGAAGGGATAATCAACGCCTTCGCATGTCACCTCGTACCAATGATGCCAAGATTGTCAACTGGGCCACAAGCATAGGAAAGACACCGAATCATCGAATCCGAGCTGAGTTTTACCATGTATAGTGTGAACTTTCCCAAGTGATCATGAAGCAGGTCCTCGAATGCAGGTACCGGTAATGGGATGATCTGACGCGAGTGCGATGCTTTCTTGTTTGGAGTTCTTCTTCTGCTTCTTCTTCGATCAAGGGATATAGATTTCGGGTCAGGACCCTGGGATTAACAGGGTGGATGTCGTTCTTATTTTTCATTTGATTTCATCCGTAGTTGGATCCTGCTCTTCTGTATGATTATTCCTATGTATTGATGAACTGTTGTATTCATGATGTAGCTTGTGGCGAGTGTAAGCCTTTATCTTGTATTCTCATCTATTCAGTACATGGTATGTTGTAATGATATCCACCTTGCTATGCGCTCGAAATGCGGTTGTGCCCCAATCATGAGTTCATCACGTGATTGGGATAGAATCACATCTTGGGCGCTACATCGAACCAACAGAGATGTTCTACCATGGGGCAATCACGCGGGATGATGTCCGAGCACTGGTACTCGCTCAACGTCTGGACCTGAAGCCTTTCAAGAAGCTCGGGTTCTTCCTCCCTGACTATGAAGATTGGACCGCCGACATGGACGACTGATTATCGATGACAATGTGTCACTATTGTCTTTCTATGGCAAAACTTTGAATTTATGCATGGCAAAACTATGTGATAAAATTAAACTGTGGTCCTGAACTAGCATAGATCGCAATAGTTAATTAGTTTGGGTATGAGGAACTTCATTATTTATGTTTACTATAGGTTGCTTGTATTTTGCAAATTATGCCTATCAGTGTCAAAACCGGCGGATCTCGGGTAGGGGGTCCCGAACTGTGCGTCTAGGCGGATGGTAACAGGAGACAAGGGACACGATATTTTACCCAGGTTCGGGCCCTCTTGATGGAGGTAAAACCCTATGTCCTGCTTGATTAATATTGATGATGTGTGTTACAAGAGTAGATCTACCACGAGATCAAGGAGGCTAAACCCTAGAAGCTAGCCTATGGTATGATTGTTGTTCGTCCTACGGACTAAAGCCATCCGGTTTATATAGACACCGGAGAGGGCTAGGGTTACACAGAGTCCGTTACAATGGGAGGAGATCTTCATATCATATCGCCAAGCTTGCCTTCCACGCCAAGGAAAGTCCCATCCGGACACGGGACGAAGTCTTCAATCTTGTATCTTCATAGTCTTGGAGTCCGGCCGATGATGATAGTTCGGCTATCAGAACACCCCCTAGTCCGGAACTCCCTCAGTAGACCCTGAACCAGGCTTCAATGACGACGAGTCCGGCGCGCATGTTGTCTTCGACATTGCAAGGCGGGTTCTTCCTCCGAATAATTTATAGAAGATTGTGAACACCAGGATAGTGTCCGGCTCTGCAAAAATAAATTCCACGTACCACCGTAGGGAGAATAATATTACACAAGTTCAATCTGCTGACGTATTTTGTGGCGTGATGTCACACCACTACCAAGCCTTTACTAGAATCGTTTTTATTGTACCACCTCAGCGCGTTTAGCGAAGCGGTTTCCTTGGCACGTCTTGTCGAAGCAAAGATCGTGTTCCCCTTATTCCGGGATTCCCATCAATACGGACGTGGGTAACCCAACCGCACCATTGATTGCGGCGCTTGGGAGATAAGCGAGTTTTACCAGGCCGGTGGGGACACATGTTTTTGTCCGCCCATATAAGGGGATAAAGATCCAACCCTTTTACCTGCGCTTTCTTCCTCCTTGGCTTATCCATCTCCGCGAACTCGAGCTCCAGCGCCCAAGTCTGCACTTCTCACCTCAACCCTCTCCAACTATGTCCGGAGCGGGAGGCAAGTGGATGGCCCCCTCCGTCACGGAGGGGCAGATCCAGAAGCTGCGCAACGCCGGATATTTGTCCCGCAACATCGCGCACCGGCTCCCCGACGAGGGAAAGCTCATCCCCACCCCCAGGCCCCATGAGAGGGTGGTATTTCTTCCCCATTTCCTCCGCAGACTGGGCTTCCCACTCCATCCCTTTGTCCATGGGCTCATGTTCTACTACGGCCTGGATTTCCATGATCTGGCCCCGAATTTCATCCTCAACATCTCGGCGTTTATCGTCGTGTGTGAGGCCTTCCTCTGCATCCAGCCCCACTTCGGCTTGTGGCTCAAGACCTTCAGTGTCAAGCCGAAGGTTGTGAAGGGCTGCCAAGCGGAGTGCGGAGGCGCCATGGCGGGCAGGATGTCCCATGTTACTTGGCTTGAGGGCACTTTCGTGGAAACCATTAAGGGGTGGCAATCGGGGTGGTTCTACATCACCGAGCCGCGTGACCCCGAATGGGCAGCAGCCCCTGAATTCAGATCTGGCATCCCCACACGGCTCACCTCCTAGAAAGAGAGCGGCCGGACATGGGGTGATGTGGAGGAGCTGACCGGACTCCAAGCCTGCATCCAAAAGCTAGTGGACAAGAAGCTCAAGCTTGTCAACGTAGTCTAGGTCATGCTCATTTGCCAGATTCTCCCGTGCCAACGACGGGGCTTCAACATGTGGGAGTTCGATCCGGCGCAACACCAGACTTTGAGCGGGCTCTTTGACACTATGTATGAAGATGTCTGGAAGGTGTTGTTCAAGGGCGCCGAGGCTCCTGCATCCACTACTGAAGGTCGCGGATTCAGCTCGCAGCGTCCGGCTGATGAGGTAAGTGATTTTGTCACTTGTTTTCCATAGTTTGACTCTATGCGGGATCTAAACTCCCTTTACCTTTGACAGGACTGGCTGGCGAAGGCCGAACAGACTATCTGTCCGGCCCCATTGCCAGAGGACCCAACGGACGCCCGCCTAACGGGGCTGCTGGCTCCGGCACCCCACGTGGTGCCGGAGAAGAAGGCCAAGAAGAAGGCCACGGGTACTCGAAAGAGTTCCCGTTTTCAGGTGTTATCGGATGATGACTCCGAGGCCGACTCCTCCCACAAAGGCGAGGAGGAGAAGAAGAAAGCCTCTCCCCC
>NC_057795.1:142689405-142697808 GCF_018294505.1 Triticum aestivum | reverse complement strand
CATACGGGGGAGGCCGAAGGGTCCAAGAAGGGAAAAACTCTTTCCCCGGACTTCTCTGCCAACGCCAGTGACGACGACGTGGACTGGCCTCCAAGGGCCAAGCCCCTGGCGAGATCGTAAGTATCCGGACTCCCGAATAACTTCATGTTTTTTCTCTTCACCACATAATGTCTTTCTAATGCTGCATACAACCCTACAGTCCGCCCAAGGATGATCTTCCTGCTTCGTCGAGCGGGTCCTTAGGTGCGTCGGATATGGATTCTCTTCCGACTGCCTCCACCCCTTGTGATGCGGATGATGCCGAGGTGGGATCCCGAGAAGGGACCCAACAGGAGGAGGAGGCCCCGGAGGTGTCGCAGGACAACCTCCCGGACTTTGCACCGGACTCGGCCCCGGAACCCATAGTGGCTCCGGAGTCCGGCGGGCGACCCCTTTGTAAGAAGGGCAAGACCGTGACGCCGGCAGCCTCCGTCCAACCGGAGGCGCCGAATAACTTGCTGGAGGCGTTCAATGGCGCCTCCATTGAAGAGGAACACATCACTGTTATGAGTGCGGTGATTCAGAAGGTTCAGCTCGCCAAGAGCGGGCTGACCGAAGCCTACAGCAGCCTTCTAATAGGCTTTGAGGTAAGAATTTCGATATATATAAAATGGTACCGCATAGACAGTAGGCCCTGATGCTCGGTTCGGTGTTTAGAAAGAAAAGTCGGACTGAGGATCTAAAAAGATGTACGCAGGAGTCATAAAAAATATGTCAATATGGGATTGCAGGCTGTGCTGCTGACCTCCGCCGCACTGACTGCGGAGGTCAATACTTTGAAGGAAAGCCTCGAGTGGTCCGAGAACGAGCTCGGCCGTGCCAAGAAGCAGCTCGAGGAAAAAGAATGTGAGTAATACCTTAATAAAATTGTACCTTACAGAAAAGGATTTGGTTGCAAGAAAAATGACAAGGATAACGTGGATATAGCAGGGGCCACAAACGAGGTGGCAACCCTGAAGGAGGCGGTGTCCGCGGCCGAACGTAATGCGGCCGCGGAACGCACCGAGCGAGAGAAGCATGAGGCGCGGGCGGCAGAAGTACAGCAAGAGCTCCAGGCTCTCATGGAAAAACTTGAGAGTTTGGAGCGTGACTCGAAGACTTGAGAGTCCGAGCTTGCGACGGCTCTTGAGAGTGCCAAAGCCGCTAAGGCAAAAGCCTATAAGGCCCTCCAGGAAATCGAGGCGTCGAAGAAAATAGCGGCGGGTAAGGCATTTTTCATGCAAAGTAAGCATGTGAGTGTGAATTACCTATCACTTACCCGAATTCGGAGCTCTCCAGGAGCGTTCGCAGATCTGCCCTGCAGCGTGTCCGATGCTGCCGCATTCTACCGGGCCGAGGAGGGGAGCTCGACGGAGAAGGTCTTCTGGTCTCAGTATGCTGAGGCCGGACATCCGGTGCCCCTTAGCGACCAGCTGAAGCAGCTGGTCGAGCTCCGCAAGGTGGCCGAACAGGCCATGAAGGGCCTCATAGTTCGGCTGTGGCCTAAGGAGGTCATGCCTGGGAGCTACTTCGGCTTGGTGCGGCGGCTGGTGGATGCGTGCCCGTGGGTTGAAGTCCTCAAGCACTCCGCCTGTATTGAGGGTGCTCGTCGGGCCCTTGCCCGCGCAAAGGTGCACTGGGGCAAGATGGATGCCCAGAAGCTTGTGACAGACCCGCCACCGCAGGGCAAGGAGCACCGCATGCCCGAGATGTATTGTAAGAGTGTCCTGAAGGGTGCCCGCACTATTGCGGGTGAGTGCTCCAAAGATGTAATATTTGAGTAGACTCGCATTTTGTTATCCTGTGCGCTGAAAACTTAGTTCATATGCGCTAAGCAACGCTTGTTAATTTAAAATATTACCTTCTGTGCGGCTGTTTATCAAATCTGAGAGATGGCAAGTTGTCGGCTTCGACCCCCATGCCATGAGTGCTGGGGTGTTCGGGATAAACTTGAGCACTCTTGTTCCCATTTTTGGGTCCATCTAGGGAGGCACTCAACACGACGAACAAGGCAACCGGACTTATAATGCTTGAACACTCTCACTTAGCCATAGAATTCTATAATTTTAAATTTCGGCGAAGCCCCTAATCTTCGGAAGGCCGAATTTGGGGTGCTATCCACGCCTGGGCCGGACAAAAACCGGCTCCTCGCTCTAAGCGGTATAAGTCTTTAGGGACTTGCAAAAATCCTCTCGAACAGCGACCAGCTCTCGCCTCATCATGACGCTCAGTTTTAGCTTTCTCCAGTGAGGCGTTAACCCAGCTCAACTGGGGCGCAATCGCAGTGGTTCTCCTAGTGCTACCTTAGCCGATACAACGGAACGTAAGGTACCAAAACATGGGAGCCGGGCAAACCCAACTATTGACCCAAGACATGATTCGGAGCTGATGCATATAATGCTATAAGTTCGGAGTGCCGCACTTGTGAAAGTGTTCGGACTTATCACACCATGATGTGGGGAACATAAGCCCCTGGTGTTTTTGGCCGTACCAAAGTGTACGGATGCAACATGTCGTAAATGAACATATGTATAAGAAAGAAATGCAATTAGAAGCAAGAAGGTGCTGCATTACTTATTCAAGAAAAACTGCTGTAAATGTAGAACGATACAAATGGTGCGATAAGCAAGGGGTGGGACTATTAAACATGTCCCCCTCCAGGGGTAGGCTGCTGAATGGTGCGTAAAACATATTTAATGCTCGTAATGGAGACCACCTGGATATTTGTTGTAGCCTTTATCCTTCCCTGGCTGTTGCATCGCGAGTTCGGCACGTCTGCTGCCGGACAGGGCCTCTGACGAACGGAGTCCTGGGTAAAAAATAAATAAAAAGAGAAAAAGAACGACACACTTGAGAGCCCTTGGTGTGGTTGAGCCGCATTTTGGGCCTATCGTGGTCGTGCCCCTCTTCCCATGCCCATGGTATCTTCAGAGCGTAATGGTGTACGCGAAGGATCTGTCTTGACTTTTTACAGGGGCTGGGGCTGGGGCCGCACTGCTACGCATGCTCGGAACATGCCAAGTGGTCTTGTTGTAGGTTACTCCGGGCGCGTTTAACCATGTCCGGTCGCTTAACAGCCGGACTCGAGAACTGCCTTAAGAGGCTACATTGTACTTCTGCCGCGAGAGCCGCTGTATGTTCCTCCGTTCGGAGAGAGCGTTCAGTGTTTCCGTTGACCATGATGACTCCTCGAGGGCCTGGCATCTTGAGCTTGAGGTATGCGTAGTGCGGCACCGCGTTAAACTTTGCAAACACGGTAAGTCCGAGCAGCGCATGATAGCCGCTGCGGAACGGAACTATGTCGAAGATTAACTCCTCGCTTCGGAAGTTATCCGGGGATCCGAAGACCACTTCTAGTGTAACCGAGCCTGTACAATTGGCTTCTAAACCTGGTATGACGCCTTTAAAGGTTGTCTTGGTTGGTTTAATCCTTGAGGGGTCTATGCCCATTTTGCGCACTGTATCCTGATAAAGCAGGTTCAGGCTGCTGCCGCCGTCCATCAGGACTCTGGTGAGGTGAAATCCATCGACGATTGGGTATAAGACCAATGCGGCAAATCCGCCGTGGCGTATGCTGGTGGGGTGGTCCCTTCGGTCAAATGTGATCGGGCAGGAGGACCATGGATTGAACTTCGGGGCAACTGGCTCCATCGCGTATACATCCCTGAGTGCACGCTTCCGCTCCCTTTTGGGTATGTGTGTTGCGTATATCATGTTCACCGTCCGCACCTGTGGGGGGGAACCCTTCTGTCCTCTATTGTTCAGCGGTCGGGTCTCTTCCTCGTCATCGCTATGCAGCCCCTTGTCATTGTTTTCGGCAATTAACTTGCCTACCTGCTTGAATACCCAACAGTCCCTGTTGGTGTGGTTGGCTGATTTCTCGGGGGTGCCGTGTATCTGGCACGAGCGGTCGAGTATTCGGTCCAAATTGGATGGACCCGGAGTAGTTCTTTTGAATGGCTTTTTCCGCTGACCAGGTTTAGAGCCTGTGAATCCGGCATTGACTGTCGTATCTTCACTATTATCGCCGTTAATGCGGCGTTTGTTTTTGTTGCGACGCGACCTGCCATTACGGTCCTTGATATCCGGACTGCCAGAATTTTTGCTAAGGTTGTTGCTGCGTGCTAGCCAGCTGTCCTCACCCGTGTAGAAGCGGGTCATGAGTGATGTGAGGGCTGCCATGGATTTCGGTTTTTCCTGTCCCAGGTGCCGGGCAAGCCACTCGTCGCAGATGTTATGCTTGAAGGCCGCGAGGGCCTCCGCATCCGGACAGTCGACGATTTGGTTTTTCTTGGTTAAGAACCGTGTCCAGAATTGTCTGGCCGATTCGTCTGGCTGCTGAATTATGTGGCTTAGGTCATCAGCGTCTGGTGGTCGCACATACGTGCCTTGGAAGTTATCGAGGAATGCAGCTTCCAGGTCTCCCCAACTCCCAATTGACTCCGCTGGCAAGCTGTTAAGCCAATGCTACGCTGGTCCTTTAAGCTTGAGGGGGAGATATTTGATGGCGTGAAGATCGTCACCGCGGGCCATGTGGATGTGAAGGAGATAGTCTTCGATCCAAACCGCGGGGTCTGTTGTGCCATCGTAGGATTCAATATTCATGGGTTTAAACCCTTCGGGGATTTTATGATTCATTACTTCATCTGTGAAGCATAGTGGGTATGCGGGGCCTCTGTACTGGGCGATATCACGACGGAGCTCAAAAGAGCTTTGTCTATTTTGTTCGGCCCGCCCGGACTTACTGTGTCCGGCGCGACGGTTGTCGTCACGTATCATGGGGCGCCCATGCGATCCATAGATCGATCTTGATTGTCTTGCCTTATCCTCCAATATATCTCGCAAGTCCGGAGCGTTCCCCTATGGCCTTGTGCTTTTCGAGTGATGCCGGGGTACGGTTCTAGTGAAGGGCCTAGAGGCCTCTCTGTCGCGACCACGGGGTGGTTGGTCAGCCGTATTGTCTGCTGGTGATGCAGGTTCATACGCCTCCTCCTCTAATCGGGGGAGCAGCTTGCGTTTAGGGTAGCTTTTGGAGGGGCGTTCGAGCTCATGCTCTTCGGCCACGAGGACTTCAGTCCATCTCTCGGCTAGCAGATCTTGATCAGCTCTAAGTTGTTGCTGCTTTTTCTTGAGGCTGTTTGCCGTGGCCATAAGCCTGCGTTTAAAATGCTCTTGTTCGACGGGATCCTCAGGCACGACGAATTCGTCGTCGTCGAGGCTCGCCTCGTCTTCGGAGGGAGGCGTATAATCCTCTGCCTCTTCTTCTGTCGCTCTCTCATGAGGGTTGGCGTCTCCGTCCTCCTGTGCTGAATCTTGCTGGAGTGGGTTGTCTTCGACACTATCTGGGGTGTTATTATCTCCGGTGCCGGAATCTTCATTCTTGCTATGGCGGGATTTAGAGCGGCGCCGCGGACGCCGGCGCTTGGGCTGTTTCTTGGAGGGGTCATCCTCCGCTATTCCTTCGCCATTCCCATCCTTTGGGATATCCACCATGTATATGTCATATGATGAGGTGGCTTTCCAGTGCCCGGTAGGCACTGGTTCTTGGTCGTCTCCGGCGTCGTCGTCCATACCTTCGATGTCTTCGGAGTCGTAATCTAGCATGTCGGTTAGATCGTCGACAGTGGCTACCAAGTGGGTGGTGGGTGGGCTTTGAATTTCTTCGTCGTCCGCATCCCAACCGTCCTGGCCGCAGTCCGGCCAGGGCTCTCCCGATAATGAGAGATACTTTAGCAAACTCAAGATGTCGCCAAAAGGTGAGTGTTGAAAGATGTCCGCCGCGGTGAACTCCATGATCGACGCCCAATCGGATTCGATCGGAGGGGGCGCGGGAGGTTCGGAGTCCGGCGAGGAGTCCGGCGCCTCGGAGCCACGAGCTTCGTGAGGGACAAGGTCAGTGTTCAGCTCTATCGCCGTAGAGGTTGCAGCCCCCGAGGCGGTGTCTAGCCATCTGTCCTCGATGTGCGCAGCCGGCTCCAAATTGAAGATCGGAGCGGGCTCGAGTGCGGCCTCCAGGGTACTGTCCGGCTGCAGAGCTAAATCATGCTCGCCGTGACAGTGCAGCATGCTCGGCTGTGGCTCGAGTCCATCGAGGATCAAGTCCCCGCGGATGTGAGCCGTGAAATTCAAACTTCCAAATCTGACCTGACGGCCAGGGGCGTAGCTTTCGATCTGCTCCAGTTGGCCAAGCGAATTGGCCCGCAGTGCGAAGCCGCCGAATACGAAGATCTGTCCGGGGAGAAAGGTCTCACCCTGGACCGCGTTGTTGTTGATGATCGAAGAGGCCATCGAGCCTATCGGTGACGGCACAGAGGAACTCTCAATGAAAGCACCAATGTCGGTGTCAAAACCGGCGGATCTCGGGTAGGGGGTCCCGAACTGTGCGTCTAGGCGGATGGTAACAGGAGACAAGGGACACGATGTTTTACCCAGGTTCGGGCCCTCTTGATGGAGGTAAAACCCTACGTCCAGCTTGATTAATATTGATGATGTGTGTTACAAGAGTAGATCTACCACGAGATCAAGGAGGCTAAACCCTAGAAGCTAGCCTATGGTATGATTGTTGTTCGTCCTACAAACTAAAGCCATCCGGTTTATATAGACACCGGAGAGGGCTAGGGTTACACAGAGTCGGTTACAATGGGAGGAGATCTTCATATCGTATCGCCAAGCTTGCCTTCCACGCCAAGGAAAGTCCCATCCGGACACGGGACGAAGTCTTCAATCTTGTATCTTCATAGTCTTGGAGTCCGGCTGATGATGATAGTTCAACTATCCGAACACCCCCTAGTCCGGAACTCCCTCAGTGCCCTTTGTTTTCTGAAGTACATTATGTTGCATATTATCGTTCAATTCATCAACTGACGATGCAGGTACATAGATCAGAGATGGTGAAGGACTGCTATGCCATTCTCATTGGGAGGGTTCCAGGAGTCCATGACCACGGGCCAAACGCTCAGGCCCAGGTGGACAAGTACCCGGGTGCTAGCCACAGAGGGTTCGACAACAGAGCCAAAGCGGAAAGTAGTTACTTGAGGTGGACGCTCCGACAAGAGCGGGGGCGGAACCGCCGATGCCTCAAGTACTACATAGTCACGCTCTTGCTCATGCCGGTCGTTCTTCTCTTCTACATCATGGTGTAGATAGAGATGATGAAACTTGTGTGTGGGCCATGACCATGCAGTTGCACTTATTCGAGACATGACATGACTTGTGTATTGCTATTTTCGAGATGTGATGATATTTGTGTTAAATGATGATGATGATGATGATTGTATGATGAGACTACTGTATGTGTAAATCATATGATGAGAATAGTGTATGTTTATTATGAACTGATGAAACTATCATACAGAGCCTGCACAAATACATCACAAATACGTAGAGGGGGTATGAATCTGTGAAAGCATGAATACTAGCAGTAGCGCTGGAGTGCATCTAGCAGCAGTGCTTGCTTTGTTGCAGTGCTACATATAGTTAGCAGTAGCGTTGCCGTGACCAGCGCTACTGCTAACCATACTTACCAGTAGCGCTGGTCAGGGCAGCGCTACTGCTAACATGACCAGCGCTACTGCTAACCATACTTACCAGTAGCGCTGGTCAGGGCAGCGCTACTGCTACAACTTAGTTGTAGTGCGTTAGCAGTAGCGCTAAACCCAACGCTACTGCTATAGGTATTTCAAGCGCTACTAGTAGGCTTTCTCCTAGTAGTGTTTAGAGGGGAGGAACTTAAAAAGTATATGGATGGTGCTGCATATTCTTATACAAGACACGGGTTTGATGTTAACATGGAGAACTTGAGACAAGAGAGCCAAGAGGCTTGGAAGTGGCTAAGTAATATGGAGGTGAAAACATGCTGGGCTAGGTGGGCAATGGACACTAATTGCAAGACAGACCTAGTTGTCAACAATTTAAGTGAAGTATACAATAGGATGATCTTGGATGTAAGGGGGAAACCAATCCAGACCATGTGTGAAGGTATTAGGACCAAGTTGATGGTTAAGTACAATGAGAAAAGAATACGGGGGCAAAATGCTAGGTGGTAGATAACTCCAACATACTCAGAGAAGTTGGAGGAGTCAAAGAAGTGGGCTAGGAACTGCAAGGCACGAATGGCCGGTCCAGATCTTTATCAGGTTCAGAGTGGGGAAAATGCTTATGCTGTAAATTTGGCACAAAAGACCTGTGGGTGTAGAAGATGGGACATGACAGCAATCCCCTGCCACCATGATGTGTCTGCCATATATAAATCAAAGCAGCATCCAGAGGATTTTGTCTCTGCATTTTTCAAGAAAGAAATGTACATGGCAACATACAATCCTATTATATTCCCAGTTCCTGTCCCTGATCTTAGGACAAAGACACCTACAAGAGACATTGACCCCC
>NC_057795.1:142688177-142689253 GCF_018294505.1 Triticum aestivum | reverse complement strand
GAGAAGAAAGGGTCAATTTGAGGTGCCCAAGCCTAAAGATACCTCTAGAGTTGGCACAATATCATGCAACAATTGTGGTAGAGAGGTTCATAGGTACACCAACTATGGAGATGCACTTAAAGCCATCACTTCTAATGAGAAAGAACAAACATGAGGAACACAACTTCTTCTTTCATTTCATTTTGCATTGAACATTTCTAATTTATACTAACATTCTTCTCTGTTTCCAGCCCAACAGGAAGAAGCAAGCCTTTGCTTCTGTTGTTGCTTGTTCGACTTCTACTAAGCCTCCAGGTGCTACAAAGCCCCCAAGATCTGCAACTAGTGCTACCACGAACACAAGGCAAGCAGCTCCCACACCCAAGAACACAAGGCAATCATCAAGTGCTGCCAGGACAAGAAGATCAACACCCACTACAAGAGTTGCTGGTAGGGCACCTTATTCTGCTCCAAGAGCTGCTGCAAGCCATGCTGCTACTGGTCCATCACATGGACAGAAGAGGAAGAGGAAGCCTACAAGGTGGGATGATTATTTCACAACAAGTGGAAATCACTGAAATGTGTGTGATGTGTTGCTGTTAGATCATTAGTGTTGTGTTGCACTTTGATCCAGTTGATTGTTTTACTGTTAGATCATGTGTGATGTGTGGCACATTGAACTACTTGAACTGTTAGATCATGAGTGTTGTGTTGCACTTGGAACTATTTGAACTGGTTGTTTGTGAATTAGTGTTTTGTTGCTTACTCTTTATGGTTTTCTATTGAACTTGCTAGATATTGCTGGACCATCCTGACAAAGTTTCAAATTGTTGGTAGTTTTTGCTGCATCATCATCATCATCTTGATGGATACGCCATCAACCATCATTTGTTTAAATTGTTGGTAATTGAAGATTGGCATCAACCTATATTTGGGTGCCATCGACAATACGACATGACAAGATAGGCTCAACCCTATATTTGGCTGCCATCGACAACACGACACGACAAGATAGGATCAACCCTATATTTGGGTGCCATCAACAACACGACACGAGTAGATAGGGCTCAACCCTATATTTGGGTGCCTTCGACAAT
>NC_057795.1:142678907-142687944 GCF_018294505.1 Triticum aestivum | reverse complement strand
CAACCCTATATTTGGGTGCCATCAACAATACGACATGACAAGATAGGCTCAACCCTATATTTGGGTGCCATCGACAAAATGTCACGACAAGATAGGGCTTGACCCTATATTTGGGTGCCATCGAAAAAATGACACAACAAGATAGGGCTCAACCCTATATTTTGGTGCCTTCGACAATATGACACGACAAGATAGTCTCAAACCAACATAGTCTAAAAAAACATCATAATTCAACATATAGCATCACAAACAACAAGAAAACATAGTTCAACATGTAGCATCACAAACAACAAGCCAAACTAGTTCAACATAGGCTCAAACAACATGACACCATAGTCTGAAACATACATAATAATTTAAGCAGTGCATTCACTCCTCCAAGATTGCCTTCATCATCGTCAGCTTTCTCTTGTTCTCCTCTCCAACCTTCCAAAGGTCATGTAAGTTATATTCAAGTTTTTTCTTCTCCTTTTTGAGCTCAGAAGCAACCTCTTTAGCCACTTTAACCTCCTTCTTCAGATCAAAGTTCTCTTTCTCTAACTTGATCATCTTTTCAGCTGCATCTAGAGGTATCTTCTCCTCATCCACATCCATCATTATTTTCCTGTAATTCTCCTTGTGCACAGACTTCTAAACAGATTCACAAAAGTCCTTGCTACGCTGAAAGTGATTGTTGTACTTCTCCTGCACCATCTTCATCTCTGCTTCTAACTTTGATATGTTCTCTTCATTAGCTAAATTATCCCTAATTCTGCCTGCCTTGGCCTCCTCATACAAAGCCCATAGTCTTGATAGTGAATTCTTCAATGCATAAGGCCATGCATTGTCCACCCATTCCACAACACCACAATTGTTACCCTCCTGCAATCAAATTTATTTCTTTGGCTTAACAACAGAATGGACAGAGAAGTGCGTTCAATTACTATGAATGTGGCATTTAGATAGAAGAAAATAATAATTACAGAACTATATCTAAATCAAAAAACAGAGCATTGCATTGCATTGCATTATCTATATCTAAATCATTTATAGGTTATTCAAATACCATCAAACAGAGAAAATTTCATTTCTACAACACATATATCAAGTTTATTAAAACAAAGCATTGCAATTCTTTACCTATATCAAAATCAATTCGACATAACTAAATTTAACACTAGATATGCTACTAACCTTCTCGGCGCAACCATAAAACCTACAGCCAGTGTTCAGTCCTTCGAACACAACAAGCCTCTCAGGAGCATTCCCATGCTTGCAAAGGTGCTTTCCAGTGCCATACATGCCCGACCAATCGCTGTCCTCGGTTGTTGCTGGGTGCTAAGCAGACCAAAGGGAAAAAATCAAAAGAAATGCAAGCTGTAATCAGAACATCCCCAATCGCAAACCCTAACCCTAGTCAGAAAGGTCACGATACTCACATAGGGTTCGTCGTCGCCCAAGTGTGGCGGTAGCGACACAGAATCCGAGCTCGTCTCGCCGTCATTCCATGAAACCATGGCTACGGCGACGTCTGCGGCTGAAATCAGCTATCAACGGCGCCAGCGTTGTCAGGGAAGAACTAGGGCACGGGGAGAGAGAGGAGGGGGAATGGTGGCGCGGGCACGATCTGGTTCGGTCGAACTAGGTCAAGCGAGCGCCGCTAAGGACCATCAGGTGATGGGGTTGTGTACCTAGGGTAGGATCATGGACCTGATCCAAGTAACTTACCCTAGGACATCCTTAGAAGAGGTCGCCTTCCAGTCGACCAACGAGGATTCACTCGACTGGCCTGAAGGACTCGACCACGAAGACTCACTCGACCACCAGGAGGTCAAGAGGCACTCTGCACTGCAACGGCCTGTAATCAAGTAGACTTTATGATAGTAAAGGCACTTTATGTGGGGCGTTACCAGTAACGCCCCAGACTTAACTCACCTTAAACCCTCTCCTACGTGGGCTGGCTGGGGTCCTGGCGCACTCTATATAAGCCACCCCCCTCCACAGGCAGAAGGGTTCGGCACCTTGTAATTCATACATTCATAATCCACTCGACCGCCTCCGGGCTCCGAGACGTAGGGCTGTTACTTCTTCCGAGAAGGGCCTGAACTCGTACATCCTTTGTGCTTACAACCTCTCCATAGCTAGGACCTTGCCTCTCCATACCTACCCCCCACTCTACTGTCAGGCTTAGAACCACGACAGTTGGCGCCCACCGTGGGGCAGGTGTTTTAGCGATTTTGTGGAGAAGTTGCGATTCTTCCGAGTACTCTCATTATGGTGTCTGCTGGAGTTTTGGTCAAGGGTCAAGAGATCCGTCTCGGCACTCTCACCTTCATCGCCGACGACTCCGCATGGCTCCAGGAGGCTCCACTCGACGTAGACGCGCTCCCCGTCCGCGGTGCGACGCATTTTCGCGCATGTGTCTGTGGCGTTCTGCTGCGGCAACCGTCGACCCAGTATCGGTCGGCTCCTCCATCGTCCACCCTCCCGGTCTCCCGCCAGCGCAAGCGCTCAGGCTGGTCGAGGCTTCAGCGATGGGTGAGTCACGCGGTGGCTTGCCAATCGGCCACTACACAAGTTGCGGCAATCGAGCCCAACGAATCTCTCTACGGCTTGTTCGATCAGTCGACTGGCTCCGGAGAGACTGCATCCGAGTGCGGAAGCAGTGATCCAGCGGCGGAAATCTTGATGGTCGACGGGCCTCACAGCCTTCCTGGCTTCGCCCGTGGCGGTGGAGCAGGTGGCGGCGGCGACCCTGCACGAGACTTCGAAGAGTACCAGCCCGAGCCACTCGACTCTCTGCAAAGAGAAGAGCTTCGCCGCAGGAACGAAGATCCCCTGCGTATTCCCATCGCAGGAGAAACCCCCGAGGCTCGAGCCTTGGAGGAGGCGCGTCTGGCCAATTTGGCCGAGCGCACTCGACTGGAGAACCTTCAGCGAGCACTCGACGAGCGCGCGCGGCAACGAGTTCCCGACACCAGTCGATGTCAACTCTTCCCGCCGACTCAGGTATATCGAACCCCAATTCAGAATTTAGCAGCTGCGACCCGTATAGCAGAGTCCATTCAGCCTTCGCAGTCGGAAGCTGGCAGAGGTTTGCTGCAGATCAGGGATCTGCTCCGGGCAGCAGGAGATCAGAATTCAGCCGTGTCTCAGTCGCGCAACAGAATTCACAGTCGATCCGTCACTGTGAATACGGTTCAGTCGGCCCACAGCCCCAGATCGCCTCCGCGGCGCGAAGGGCGTGAGAATCGGCGAGATCAATATGGCGACAGACTCGACCGAGACGATAGGCGTCGAGTGCCCTATTCCCCTCCGAGGGGTGGGTCTTACGCTCCTCGGCAGCCAGATGATAGGCGTCAGTACAGTGCAGGGCGTAGGGTTCCAGTTGACCCCAGAGAGCCAGGCTTCGACGCGCGATCCATTATCGTGCAAGGGCTGGTCGACCGGAACAGAGCCCATCGAGGCGCACTCGACAGAGATGTACCCACGAGCAGTCGAGTACACATTTCTGGTCCTGAATGTTTCAGCAGAGCTATCAGAGCCGCAGTTATCCCCCCCAATTTCAGGTTGGCAACAGGAGTCAGCAAGTTCACTGGTGAGTCTAAGCCTGAAACTTGGCTTGAAGACTACCGAGTGGCAGTTCAGATCGGTGGTGGGAACGACGAGGTGGCCATGAAGCATTTGCCCCTCATGTTGGAAGGTTCTGCCAGGGCATGGTTGACTCAATTACCTCCTAGCAGCATTTACACTTGGGAAGATCTGTCCCGAGTGTTCGTCAGAACGTTTGAAGGGACTTGCAAGCGACCAGCGGGATTGACAGAGTTGCAAGTCTGCGTGCAGAAAACTAATGAGACTCTCAGAGAGTATATTCAGAGGTGGATCACTTTGCACCACACTGTGGAAAATGTCTCTGATCATCAGGCAGTATGCGCCTTCAAAGACGGCGTCAAGAACAGAGAACTGAGTTTGAAATTTGGTCGAACCGGTGACATGACCTTGAGTCGAATGATGGAGATTTCTACCAAGTACGCCAACGGCGAAGAAGAAGACCGACTCTGAAGCGGCAAGCACAAGCCGAGTCAGTCGGAAAAAGGAAACACCAGTCGGAAACAGAAGCGGAAGGCTGAACCGGCAGCTCCTGGAGAGGCTCTGGCCGTGACTCAAGGAAAGTTTAAGGGGAAACCAAAAGGATCCTGGAACCCCAAGAAGGTAAAGGATAAAGAAGGGAACGACGTGATGGATATGCCGTGTCACATTCACACGAAGAAAGATGAAGAGGGGAATATCATTTACCCAAAGCACACCACTCGCCAATTTCGACTCCTGATCCAGCAGTTTCAGGGAAAACAGTCTAAGGACAAGGAGAAGGAGTCGGACAAGGCCGAAGACAAAGAGGACAGTGAGGGAGGATATCCGCATATCAACTCCACTCTGATGATCTTTGCAGATGTGGAAAGCAGAAGTCGACTGAAAGTGATTAACCGGGAGGTGAACATGGTTGCCCCAGCAAAGGCAAATTATCTGAAGTGGTCTCAAACACCCATCACATTCGACCAATCTGATCACCCGACTCATATTGCCACCCCCGGGAGGCAAGCGTTGGTGGTCGATCCAGTTGTCGAAGGCACTCGACTAACAAAGGTGCTGATGGATGGTGGAAGTGGGCTGAACTTATTATACGCAGACACATTGAAAGGTATGGGCATTCCGATGTCCCGACTGAGCACTAGTAACATGAGCTTCCATGGAGTTATACCAGGGAAGAAGGCCGAGTCACTCGGCCAGATAGCTTTGGACGTGGTGTTTGGTGATTCGAAGCATTTTCGCAAAGAAAAGTTGACGTTTGAGGTCGTGGATTTTCAAAGTGCATATCATGCCATTTTGGGGAGACCAGCCTATGCACGGTTCATGGCTCGACCATGTTACGTATACCTCAAATTGAAGATGCCCGGTCCCAAAGGTGTGATCACTGTCACCGGTGATAGGAAGAAGGCAGAGGAGTGCTTTCAGAAGGGCTCCAAGATTGCCGATTCCCAAGTGACAGCGGTCGAGTTCGAAGAATACAAGCAAAACGCAGATCCGAGTGACTTGCTGCGAGCCAAGAAGCCCGCCACAGAGTCTGCATTCCAGTCGTCCGGTGAGACGAAGTCTGTTCACATTCACCCGACCGACCCCGAAGCAGCTCCGACCCGCATTTCCACAACACTCGACCCAAAATAGGAAGAAGCGCTCATCCAGTTCCTCCGTGAGAACTGGGACATTTTTGCACGGAAGCCCGCTGACATGCCAGGTGTTCCCAGGGGACTGGCTGAGCATCGCCTAAGAGTCGACTCGTCTGCAAAACCAGTCAAAGAGCATCTTCGGCGGTCCGCCGTCCAGAAGAGAAAGGCCATCGGTGAAGAAGTGGCTCGACTGTTGGCGGCAGGATTTATCCGAGAGATATACCACTCCGAGTGGCTCGCTAATGTCGTCATGGTTCCTAAGAAGGACAAGTCGCTCCGAATGTGCATTGATTTCAAGCACATCAACCGGGCCTGCCCGAAAGATCACTTTCCTCTCCCTCGCATAGATCAAATTGTTGACTCGACCGCGGGATGCGAGAGGTTATCTTTTTTAGATGCTTACTCCGGGTACCACCAGATCCGTCTGTATGGGCCCGATGAGGTAAAAACAGCTTTCATCACTCCATTCGGGTGCTTCTGCTATATCACCATGCCATTCGGCCTCAAGAATGCCGGAGCCACATTTATGCGAATGATTCAGAAGTGTCTACTCACCCAAATCAGTCGGAATGTGGAAGCTTATATGGATGATATTGTTGTCAAGTCACGAAAAGGTTCGACCTGCTCGCTGACCTCGCCGAAACGTTTGCCAACCTCAGAAGGTATGATATCAAGCTCAATCCATCAAAGTGCACATTTGGAGTTCCTGGTGGCAAGTTACTCGGTTTTCTCGTTTCCGAACGGGGAATCGATGCTAACCCAGAGAAGATTGGCACTATTCTCCGAATGAAACGCCCTGTGCGAGTGCACGATGTCCAGAAGCTTACTGGATGCTTGGCCGCATTAAGTCGATTCATCTCACGACTCGGTGAAAAGGCACTGCCTCTTTACCGACTGATGAAGAAGGCTGACAAGTTCGAGTGGACTCCAGAAGCTGATGCAGCGTTTGCCGAGCTAAAAGCTCTGCTCTCCACCCAGCCGGTGCTTGCTGCTCCAATCAGCAAAGAGCCTCTCTTGCTCTACATCGCAGCCACAGGACAAGTCGTCAGTACTGTGCTAACGGTCGAGCGGGAAGAAGAAGGAAAAGCTCTCAAAGTTCAGCGCCCAGTGTATTATTTGTCTGAAGTCTTGACTCCATCCAAGCAGAGATATCCTCATTATCAGAAGCTTGTGTATGGAATATACATGACCACGAAGAAGGTTGCTCATTATTTCTCTGACCATTCCATCACAGTCGTCAGCGACGCTCCACTATCAGAGATTTTGCACAACAGAGATGCAACTGGTCGAGTGGCCAAATGGGCGATTGAACTTCTTCCCCTTGATATCAAGTTTGAGGCAAAGAAAGCCATTAAGTCCCAAGCAATAGCAGATTTCCTCGCCGAGTGGATTGAACAACAGCAGCCGACTGAAGTTCACTCGGAGCATTGGACCATGTTTTTCGATGGCTCTAAGATGCTGAATGGTTCCGGTGCTGGGGTTGTCCTGGTTTCCCCCAGAGGAGATAAGCTCAGATATGTGCTCCAGATTCACTTTGATTCCTCCAACAATGAGGCAGAATATGAGGCCCTCCTATATGGTTTGCGCATGGCCATTTCACTCGGCGTCCGTCGCCTAATGGTCTATGGCGACTCGGATTTAGTGGTCAATCAGGTGATGAAAGAGTGGGACGTGAGAAGCCCAGCCATGACTGGATACTGCAGTGCAGTGAGGAAGCTGGAGAAGAAGTTCGAGGGGTTGGAACTCCATCATATACCCCGACTGAAAAATCAAGCAGCTGATGATCTAGCAAAGATAGGTTCCAAGAGAGAAGCCATTCCGAGTGGTGTGTTCTTGGAGCATATACACACTCCATCAGTCAAAGAGGATCCTTTCACCGAAGAAACTCCGCAGCCCAAGAGCGCCACAGATCCGACTGAAGTCGAAGTCCCAGCGGTGGTCGACTTGATCATGGAGGTTTTGGTGGTCATTCCCGACTGGACGATTCCGTATGTCGCATATATCTTGAGGAAAGAGCTTCCGGAGGATGAGGAAGAGGCTCGACAGATCGTCCGTCGATCTAAGGCCTTTACCGTAATCAAAGGACAATTATACAGAGAAAGCGCGACTGGAGTCGGTCAGAAGTGCATAACACCAGAAGAAGGTCGACTCATCCTCAATGATATTCACTCGGGGACCTGTGGTCATCATGCGTCCTCTCGGACCATCGTGGCCAAAGCATACCGAGCCGGATTTTACTGGCCCAAGGCAAATGAGATGGCAAAAGAGATAGTAGATAAGTGCGAGGGATGTCAGTTCTACTCGAATATGTCGCACAAGCCTGCGTCAGCTTTGAAGACCATCCCACTCGTCTGGCCTTTTGCAGTTTGGGGGCTGGACATGATCGGTCCTTTGAGAACAGGACGAAGTGGCTTCACGCATGTACTGGTGGTAGTCGACAAGTTCACCGAGTGGATCGAGGCTAAACCAATCAAGAGCCTTGACACCGGTACTGCTGTTAGCTTCATCAGGGAACTAATATTCAGATATGGAGTCCCGCACAGCATCATTACAGATAATGGGTCGAACTTTGACTCAGAGGAATTCAGAACCTTCTGCAACTCCCAGGGCACACGAGTCGACTACGCATCAGTCGCCCATCCGCAGTCGAATGGACAAGCAGAGCGAGCTAATGGACTGATTCTCAAGGGACTGAAGCCTCGACTGATGCGTGATCTCAAACACGCGGCTGGAGCTTGGGTCGACGAACTTCCATCTGTACTCTGGGGACTGCGGACCACGCCTAATCGGTCGACCGGAAGAACTCCATTCTTCTTGGTCTATGGAGCTGAAGCAGTCTTGCCGAGTGATCTTCTCCACAATGCTCCTCGAGTTGAAATCTACAACGAAGCAAAAGCTGAACAAGCGCGGCAGGACGCTGTCGACCTTTTAGAGGAAGAAAGGGAGATGGCTTTGATCCGATCGACCATCTACCAACAAGATTTGCGTCGTTTCCACGCCAGAAATGTGAGAGGTCGAGCCTTCCAGGAAGGAGATTTGGTTCTCCGAGTGGATCAGCACAAACCACACAAGCTTGCTCCTTCTTGGGAAGGCCCCTTCATCGTCACCAAGGTTCTCCACAACGGGGCGTACCGTCTTTACAACGTCGAGCATAATATCGACGAGCCCCGAGCTTGGAACGCGGAGCTACTCCGCCCATTTTACACTTAAGTTTTATCACTCGGATGAGTTGCAATAAAGTACTTTTGTAGTTCATGGACCTCAAAATAATGGTGTCATAGTTCCTCCACACTATCTGTCACTTTTTATTTTTGTCCAATGAAATCCCCCTCAGTGGGTGACTTAGCTGCGAATCCGTTTCGCCTAAGTTTATAAAAATCCTACCGAGTGGTGAGCCAGACTCCCACTCGGAGGCTTAGCTGCGAATCCGTTTCGCCTAAGTTATAAAAATACTACCGAGTGAAGAGCAACCCTCTCACTCGGGGGCTTAGCTGCAGTCCAAGGACTCGCCTAAGTTTTTCAAAATCCTACCGAGTGGTAAGCCAGCCTTCCACTCGGAGGCTTAGCTGCAGCCTCGTGCTCGCCTAAGTTATAAAAATCCTACCGAGTGGTAAGCCAGCCTTCCACTCGGGGGCTTAGCTGCAGTCCAAGCACTCGCCTAAGTTATAAAAATTCTACCGAGTGAAGAGCGACCCTCTCACTCGGGAGCTTAGCTGCAGTCCAAGGACTCGCCTAAGTTTTTCAAAATCCTACCGAGTGGTAAGCCAGCCTTCCACTCGGAGGCTTAGCTGCAGCCTCGTGCTCGCCTAAGTTATAAAAATCCTACCGAGTGA
>NC_057795.1:142671544-142678164 GCF_018294505.1 Triticum aestivum | reverse complement strand
GAGTGAAGAGCAATCCTCTCACTCGGAGGCTTAGCTGCAGCCTCGTGCTCGCCTAAGTTATCAAAATCCTACCGAGTGGTAAGCCAGCCTTCCACTCGGAGGCTTAGCTACAGCCTCGTGCTCGCCTAAGTTACAAAAATCCTACCGAGTGAAGAGCAACCCTCTCACTCGGGGGCTTAGCTGCAGTCCAAGCACTCGCCTAAGTTGTGAAAATCCTACCGAGTGAAGAGCAACCCTCTCACTCGGGGGCTTAGCTGCAGTCCAAGCACTCGCCTAAGTTATAAAAATCCTACCGAGTTAAGTGCAACCCTCTCACTCGGAGGCTTAGCTGCAGCCCTATGCTCGCCTAAGGTATAAAAAACCCTGCCGAGTGGAGAGCAACCCTCTCACTCAGGGGGCTTAGCTGCAGCCCAGTGCTCGCCTAAGTGGACTAAAGAACAAGTCGATTGCAGTACAGGCACCTTGCTTTGAACCTGCAAAAGACATTCCGAGCCGAAGGCAATCATATTCAAGCGCCAAATTCAAGTTTGAATCGATATCTAAAGGAACCGAAAGTGCTCAAGCATCAAGCCCGTTAAGGTTTGTCGGTTACAATTCCACTCGGCATACCGAGGCAAATTTAAAGTGTCGAGCCAGAAGAAGTTTTTTACCCCTCCTGTGGAGGGCTGGAAGGTGCAACAAATTCATCAAGGTCAATTCCGTCGGCGATCCGAGTGGCAGCTGCAAGGAAAGTCTCCATAAAGGACCTGAAGTCGTGCTTCTTAGTATTGGCCACCCGAAGGGCCGCCAGCTTCTCCTCTCGTGCATCTTTGCAGTGGACTCGGGCCAGACACAGAGCGACATCTGCACCACACCGAGCCGAGGACTTCTTCCACTCGTGCACTCGACCAGGGATCGTGTTCAAGCGGGCCATCAGCGACTCAAGGTCATTCTGAAGTGTCTCCTCAGGCCAGAGCGTCGAGTCGATGCGCAATGTGGCGGCCTTCAGCTTTGCGAGATAGTCCACGACAGCTACAACACGGGACTCCAGTCGGAAAACTTCCATGGCAACTTCGTCGTTCACCGGAGAATTGACGGGGTCAAGGTTTGGCTCCAGTCGGCTGGTTTCTTCTTCAAAGTTTTGACAAAATTCTGCAAAGGTGATCACTAAGTCAAGGAGATAGTCGAATGGAAAAAGCCACAATTGGAAATATTTGCCAAACATGGAGGTTTACCTTGAAGCATAAGGAACAACTTCTTTGCAAGGCCACTTAGGAAGGCCTCCAGTCCAGTTTTCTTCTCAGTCAATTTGCTGACTTGATCGGTCAGGGCAGCTTTGTCAGTTCTCAGTCGACTGACCTCCTTGTTGGCAATCCCAAGAGCAGTTTTCAGATTGGTATTGTCTTGTTCGAGCTTGGTGACTGAAGCTAACTTCTCGTCAGCAAGCTTGATCTTCTCAGCTAGCTCAAGGTCTTTCTTCTGCTGGGCCTCCCTTACCTTACCTGCAAGTTACAGCAAGATCAGATGCTGAAACAAGCAAGGGCAAAAGCAGTCGTCAGGGTCTCACCAAACATACCTTCGGTCTCCTCCTTTGCCTTTGTCAGCTTCTCCTGAACCAGCTTCAAGCTCAGCTCGACTTGAGTATGTTTCTGTTCCAGCTCTGAGTAGCGAGCCACAAGATCACAAGAGTTCTGCGAAGAACCAATCGACTAAATGTCAAATATGATTCACTTCCGAGTAAAAAAGGGAAAAACACACGTTTCTAAGACTACAGCCGAATACAAGCATTCGACCGTAGTCTCGGGGACTACACCCAGTGGGTGCACTCAGCGTGCCCCCACTAATCCTATTGAAGACAAAGTCGACCAGTCGACCTCAAAAAAAAAGTGTGCGAGATGCATTCTCTAAGACTGTGATCAACTGCAAGCAGTCGACCACAGTCTCGGGGACTACACCCAGTGGGTGCACTCAGCGTGCCCCCACCGGTTTGTGAAATCCAGTCGACCAGTCGACTGACAGAAAGATTGACATTACAAAGCCTAAGGCCGACTGCCAGCAGTCGACCTTAGCCTTGGGGGCTACACCCAGTGGGTGCACTCAGCGTGCCCCCACCGGTTTGTGAAATCCAGTCGACCAGTCGACTGACAGAAAGATTGACGTCATAAAGCCTAAGGCCGACTGCCAGCAGTCGACCTTAGCCTTGGGGACTACACCCAGCGGGTGCACTCAGCGTGCCCCCGCTAACACGGAGTTTATTCGACACACCCAGTGGGTGACTAATATAAATTCCGGAAAAGAAAAGTTTTTGGTAGCATATCCAACAGAACAAACAGCGGTCGACTGACCTGGACATTGCTTTGGAGGGCAGAGCTGGCGTCATAAGCTGCCTGGCTCGCGTCCCGGATGGTCTTCAGCTGCTCCATCATAAGTCCCGCCTGGCGTATTGCCTCCTTCGCTGCGCCAGCTTGGTCCTCTGGGACGTGGTGCGTCGTGAAGAGAGAGGGCTGCTGAGCACTCGTCAGTGGACTTGCGAAGGACACCGTGTGTCGAGTGGTGTTCTCTTCTTCCACAGTCAGAATCTCAGGCGCCGTCACATCCTGAGGCACCTTGCTGGCGGACGCTTTCCGACTCCTCCTGCGTGTCAGTGGTTCTTCATCCTCGTCGTCGTCAGGGAGATTGATAACAGTGTTGGGTGGAGCTGCGGAGAAGGATCAGGATCAGAGATTGCGAGTTAGTCGACTAAGAACGGTGTTAAGAACACAGTACCTGGATTCGAAGTTGCTGCATCTTCCATCTCGTGGTCATCAGCCCGGGCCGAGGTCTCAGAAGTAGCAGCACTGCAACTCCAAAGGATCAGTCGACTAACTTCAGCGTCGACCAGAGATAAAGTTCACACAGAATAAGAAAATATGAGCAGCACGGTTACCCTGATATGGTAGGGATGGACACCTTCATCTTCGGCAAGAGTTTGATCGGCTTCGACGAGGCCGCCCTGGGCTGCTTCGGCGCCTTTTCAGTCGGCGCTGGAGAGGTGGTCCTAGGGCGCTTGGTCGACTGCGTCGCAACCCCCTTGCCACGTTCAGTCGAAGGGTCGTGGACGAGCTTCGACCGCCTTTCCGAGCGCGGTGGCACGACCTCCTCCTCCTCTTCCTCGTCCTCGACGTCGTCTTCATCACCGGCATCATCATCATCATCGTCATCATCCTCTGCAACATCCGAGTCCCATTCCTCCTCTTCCTGGCTCTCGCCTCCGCTCGCCTCGCCCTCCTCAGTCGAAGCTTGTGCCCCATTGGGCATCGAGTATAGCTCGGTGAGGGCCTAGCAGATACCAAGGCAATGATCAGTCGACCAGTCGGCAGAGTAAACAGAGATGAATGCGACAAGAATGCAGTGGAGAGCAGGGCAAGTGTACCTTATCTGGATCGCTGTTGTGGTCGAGTGGAGGGATCCTTCTGGCTCCGCGTGGGTTGTCCTTGTTTCCGGTGACGGCTGCCATCCATCTTTCCAGAGTGACATCGTCGACTGCTTCTGGATGGACTCTAGTCTCGTCTTCGGTCCCACAGTACAACCACATGCAGTGGCTCCGGAACTGGAGAGGCTGGATGCGACGCCTGAGGAAAACCTCCAAGAGGTCCATGCCTGTCACTCCCTCCCGAACCAACTGCACCACGCGCTCCATCAACATCTTCACGTCGGCTCTCTCCTCCGGAATCAGATTCAGAGGGGAAGGCTTGCTCACTCGGTCCATGGTGAACGGAGGGAGTCCACTCGACTGCCCTGGCGTCGACTGGACCTAGCAGTAGAACCAAGTCGACTGCCAGCCTCTAACGGACTCGGGAAAGGTCATGGGCGGGAAGGTGCTCTTATTCCTCACCTGGATCCCCAGGCCCCCACACATTTGGACGACTCGGGTTTTCTCATCACCTGGGCTCACCTTCTTCACGGTCTGAGAGCGACACGTGAAGATATGTTTGAACAAACCCCAGTGCGGTCGACAGCCCAAGAAACCCTCACACATGGACACGAATGCAGCAAGATAGGCAATGGAGTTTGGGGTAAAGTGGTGAAGCTGCGCCCCAAAGAAATTCAAGAAGCCACGGAAGAAAATACTTGGCGGCAAAGAAAACCCACGATCAACATGAGTGGCCAAAAGCACACACTCACCCTCTTCTGGCTGTGGATGCCACTCCTCCCCCGGCAACCTCGCAGCTCCGTGAGGGATCAAGCCCTCGTTGGCCATGTCGAGGAGGTCCTTCTCTGTGATGGTCGACTGGATCCAGTCTCCTTGGACCCAGCCCTTCGGCAGGCGGGACCTGGACGAGGACCCTCCGCGGCTGGTGGATCTCCCCTTCGCCTTCTCCGACGCCGACGCCTTCTTGGCGCGTTCCAGCGCCGCCGTCTTCTCCTTGGCCATGGTCGCCGGAGAGATGCGCGAAGGGAAGTGGTGCGGGGGCGAGAGCGAGCACGCTGAGCAGGGAAGAAGGAAGCAGAGAGAGAGGGAGAATGCTGGGGCGCAGCACAGAAATCCTCGCCGGGCGCATTTATAAGGTCCCTTCCGAGTGGCTGACATGCGGGCCCGGTCGATCTAATCATATCTGAGAACAGTTATGCAGGCTGGATACGTGGCGAAAAAGGCGGCGCGGAGATCGAGGCGTCTATGCCCCGTCCCATCCGAACGCCGCGGTCCGCCCCGCTTCGCGCGCGCCCCCAAATTTCGCATCCCGCGGAATCCGCGAGCAACAAATCAGTCTGTCAGACGCGGTGTTTCCGGCGATCCGTCGCTCGGAGATCGTCGAAGCCCGAAAGATCACTCGACGTAAAAACAGAATGGATCGAGTCGACTGAAGGTAAATTGCTCCCTGTCAACGAAGAGATTCTTTGGTCCAGAACAGCGCACAACTAGAGCGCAAAGGTCAATCGGAAACGACATCAACTCCTTCACTCGAAGCCTCAATCCATTCGGGGGCTAATGATGGTGTTGTGTACCTAGGGTAGGATCATGGACCTGATCCAAGTAACTTACCCTAGGACATCCTTAGAAGAGGTCGCCTTCCAGTCGACCAACGAGGATTCACTCGACTGGCCTGAAGGACTCGACCACGAAGACTCACTCGACCACCAGGAGGTCAAGAGGCACTCTGCACTGCAACGGCCTGTAATCAAGTAGACTTTATGATAGTAAAGGCACTTTATGTGGGGCGTTACCAGTAACGCCCCGGACTTAAACTCACCTTAAACCCTCTCCTACGTGGGCTGGCTGGGGTCCTGGCGCACTCTATATAAGCCACCCCCCTCCACAGGCAGAAGGGTTCGGCACCTTGTAATTCATACATTCATAATCCACTCGACCGCCTCCGGGCTCCGAGACGTAGGGCTGTTACTTCTTCCGAGAAGGGCCTGAACTCGTACATCCTTTGTGCTTACAACCTCTCCATAGCTAGGACCTTGCCTCTCCATACCTACCCCCCACTCTACTGTCAGGCTTAGAACCACGACATCAGGCGCGCCCCGTCTGCCGCTTGCCATGTGGCCTGACTGGCGGGCTCGACCCATCAGGTTTTCTGTCAAAACGCGGTCAATCGACCAGTTAGTGCTCCATGCACCGATATTACCGAAAATCGGTGGTTTCTGCAAACTTTTATGAAATGGTGGTTTTTAGCACCAAGAGACGCAATTGTGGTGGTTTTTTACAATTTACTCCCCACGCCAAGCCATACCGGGGTAGTTATTCGGAGGAGATAAGGATGGCCACCCTAACTTCAGGATTCTATCAGAACCAGAGGTAATGACCTAGTTTGCTGAGAGATCGGATCATATCTCTAGTTTTCTTAGCACCTATCCCCCACCGGACAAGAAAAATTGACCTCTATTTGCGCATGAAATTGGATGCACTAGAGAGCGTTCCCTAAAGAAATCGCTCCCAGATAACGTGAACTCTATAACATTTTGTTTTGGCTTTGAGACTCGATCTATTTTTCAGTTTTTTAGCACCAACACACTGGCCTTGCTCTAGCCTAGCGAGCAGGGCAGCCCAGCCTACACGCAGATGCCTACCTAGCTGGGAAGCTCGTGCTAGAAATCATCAAACACGCCTTCAATTTGATGCTTCCATGCAGCCGTATTCCCCATTCAGCCGCGAGGTACAGCTGATATCCTCTGTCTCACGACTCACTCTTTTTTTTTTTGCAGGGGACTCTCAGTTTTGGGTGCAGCTGTTTTCCCCTGTTTTATCTCGTGTCATAGAAATAATAATGCAGTATCTGCTAAATTGATTTTTGTTCACCACACATCCTTGTAGGATCTTCATGCTTTTACAGGTATGCGCGATCCCCAGGAATAGCACTCGAATGAACAAATTCTGCACTTTTTTCTTAGTTTCTTTCTTGTGTGTGAAAAATCTACACTTCTTCGTGGAAGCATGGTTGATGGTGTGTTAACACAAACTCTGCTTGAAATGATGATGTGGCTGCTGAGCTCATAAATGAGGTAAGGCAAGGAGACCTAACAATAAATATATACACGATCCCGTATGAGTTGCAACACCGTGGTATCAAATTCATTGATTTAATCATGTCAAAAGGCAGTTTCTGATATCGAGAGGACCCTCGCTCCCCACCGCCCACCTCACTCCCTCGCCCCGG
>NC_057795.1:142662174-142670826 GCF_018294505.1 Triticum aestivum | reverse complement strand
AGGGCGGGGTTGCACGTGTGTGGCGGAGTGGCGGCGGGGATGGCTGGTGGCGGAGTGGCGGCGGGGATGGCTCGTGGCGGCGCGGCGGGCCTCTGCCCCTCGCAGTGGCATTGGGGCTAGGCGGGCGGGCTGAAGGTTGGTGGTGTGAAGGCTTGGCGACGGCGACGGTTGGTGCATGTCCGGACGGGCGGCAGGCGGCTGGCCTACTTGCTCGGCCCTTTGACGGCCTAGGCCGTGGGCGGCTTGGGCCGCGGGCGGCCGTCCTGCAGTGGTAGGTGGTGGCGACGGCGCGGTGGTGGACTGTCGTGATCTTCTCCTCCACCGCTCAAGGTAGTGGCTCAGGGCGGTGGTCCGGGTTGTTCACGGCGGCGGCTGGACCTCTCCGGCATCGGCCCGTCAGTGTGCGGCCCGTGTGGACCTTCGACCATTCTCTTCGTGCCTCCGTCCGCTATCTTCGTCGATGGTTGGCCCTCCCCCAGCTGTTGTCCACCACTCGTCTCACACGCAGCAGCAGGACCTAGCTCGTCTCGCGCCCGGCAGCAGGACCGAGCTTGTCTCACGCCCGGCAGCAGGACTGAGCTTGTCTCGCGCCCCGTGCCGTAGGACGGGACATGGAGGCCAGCCTTGGCCGGACTATTAGGTCTCGGCACTGGGGGCAGCCCGGGGTGCGAAAGGCGGGTCCTTTCCGCTCGTGTCTTTGGTTGGGGTAGCGGCGGATCTTAGGTGAGGAGGTGTCAAGGTCTTGAATGTCGGGGCGGCGGCCCTGATGGTGGCTCCGCGGGGCTCTTAGACGGAGCCCATGGCTTGGTGCTGCCCGATTGCCATGGCCGTGCGGGTGGCGTGGTAGCCGGGGTGTGGCGTTCGGCGGCGATGAATGGTGGCCATGGTGAAAACCTGCTCTATCTTCGGACGGATCGGCAGCGGCGAACTCGTTCTCTTCTTGAAGGCGTCGTCGCGACTCTCATTGCCCTTCGTGTTGCTCCAGGGAAAACTCTGACCCTCGGATCGGCCGGTGGTAGTGCTCCGATGTCGTCCCCTTCATGAAGGCGCTGCGTTGGAGCCCACGGTTCGTCATATGTGGTTTCACCTCTTCGCGTAGTGCTAGGGACGGTGTTGCTGCGCTCAGCACCTATGTATCCCGCCTTGTGTGTGTGTGTGTGTGTTGTGTGGGCGTGCATTTGTACCGGATGCTGTTGATCATTACTTTATATATGAAGCGGGGCGGAAGCCTTTTTCGGTAGTCATGTCAAAAAAAAAAGTTTCATTGATGTAGTGAATTTGGGGCCAATTTCTTTTTCTTTTTTGTTTGAAATAAAAGATAGATCATGCTCTACCTTATATATCTCAAAACAGGCCGTAGCCCGAAGACCAAAGGTCAATTACATGAAACTTATATTGCGCTGATGAACGATGAATGATGCTATGAGCGGTACTGCTAGAATGGATGTATAGGATGAGATGTGGCTGAGCGATAGAGGCTTCTCTAGGCGCTGGGTGTGGTCTGTTGTTTTCAATAATGAAACGGCAGAGGTCTTGTTGTTCCTGTCAAAAGGAAATTGGGAGCCAAGTCAGAAAAAAGAGAGCAAACAAACCACCCGGCTCGACTTGGTCACCGAGCTTCACATCATATTCGTGTGGTAAGAATGAAACACTTTTCCACTGTTTGAACGAAACCATTGAAATGACCTTTTACACTTTTATTCCACGTCCGACAACAAGCATGCATGCATGAAATGTTTACATTTGGTTGACACACATACCAATTATTGCTGGAAAACAAGAGATGAATTCATCCTTAGGTCCATGATCACACGCACATCCCATGCCGCACCCCCACTTGTAGTGTATATCCGCACGTGGTGTCCCCCGTAATCTCAATTGACGAATGCGCAGCGCTTCCGGACTTCTCCCTTGGAGGGGTCCGTTATCACCCTGATGTTCCCCATCTTGATCATCGAATTCGCGAAGGCCTTGAAGAAGGCGTCCTGGCTTCCCGCGAACCGGTCGACGATCGGCGCCGTCGTCCCCACCGCGAGTGGGTCTGACTTGAGTTCCTGGTCGGACTGTAGGAAGCCGCGGTTCACCTCGAGGCTCGTGAAGTAGTTCTTGTCGAACTTGTCAGGAGTCGTAGGATCGAGGTCGTTCAGGGACCTCCCGTCGCCGTTCTGTGGGCATCGCTGGGACAGGAAGGCCCTGTAGCCCGGGTTGAGGGTCGGGTCGGGCCGGTTCGTCCCGCTGAAGTTGTACAGCCGGTCCGTGACGAACTGGCATTGCACGCGGCCGAAAGTGTGCGCGCCTAGGGAGGGACACAGTCGAAACAGAGTCAAGGCCAATATTCTCTCTTCGGACGTGCGTTGTGCATGTGCGCGAGCTTGGTTGGTTACCTGAGAGGGCGACGAGGTCGGTAGTATCGTCGAGCGTGGCGTTTCTGAACTTCTCTTTGAGGTTTTTGAGGCCGTCGAACGGGCTTGGTAGTTTCCCGGCTTCGAAGAAGTTGGACGTGAAGCCGTCCAGCCTCCCCAGCAACACGCTCCACCCGGGTCCTCCGGACTGCATATACATGCCAACTTAGTTAGCATCATGCTCATGCACCCGTTCGATCACTGTATGTAACGAGTAGGTGGTAGCACGTACCAGCTGGACCGATATCTCGGCGGCGATGGCGAGGATGTCGGCGCAGGAGACGACGCCCAGGCAGGCGGCCTCGAGGGCGGCCTTGGCGGCGTCGACGACGTCATAGCCGCGCGCCGAGCCCTTGTTGGGAATGGCGTCCTGCTCCGTCTCCATCCCGTTGAAGGTGTTCAGCAGCAGCGAGCCGTCGCAGCCCTGCACGAAGCAGTCGTGGAAGTGGAGCCGGATCAGGCTGGCGAAGATGCGAGGGTCCGACTTGTGCGCCTGCACCAGCACCCCCTGCACGATCTTGTACGCGTCCGGGCACGTGCAGTCGTAGTAGTCCACGCACAGGTCCGCCGCCGCCGCCCCGCCGGCGTGGACGAGGCACACAGCCGCCAGCAGCACGGCCAAGCTGGCGGCGCCGCGGAGGGCGACTGGGGAGGAGGAGGAGGAAGAAGCCATGTTGCTAAGAAGCTGGTGATGAGCACTGTGAGGAAGCTGGGGCTGGATTTATAGGCTAAGTTTTACTACTTGTTGGGTTTAACATGCATGCATTCTCGAGGCTGTTTTACGTAAGTACTTGGGCGCGGTAGGATAGAGTTTTGAATGGATGGATGGATGCGCTCCAACTCCAATCGACAAATTGAGCTCCGTGGGAGCAATCATTTGAGCTCCGCGGACTACTTTTCAAACTTGGTCACGATGCTTTCTTTGATGTTTCCGATTCAATGAGTGAGCGTGACTGAATATTGTCTCTAGCTATAGCTACTCTCACATGCTTGCAAACGTATGTGCCGATGTGTCTGCGGTTCAGTCATGTGTTGGGTGTTGTATCGTGTTCAAGTAGTGGCGAGACGAAGGAACATTGATTTTTAGATTTCTGTTCCCTCCATTCCTAAATATAAGTCTTTTTTATAAATTTCAATACATACTACATACGTATGTATATAGATGCATTTTAGAGTGTGGATTCAATCATTTTGCTACGTATGTATAGTTCATATTGAAATCTATAAAAAGACTTATATCTAGAAACGGAGGAAGTATATACCAAATCACATGCATGTACTTACATGAAGGAAGATAGTAATGCGGGATACGTCCAACCACTTTGGATGGTGGTCTAGTAATTGGCTGTGTTTAAGTTCTGTAATTCAAATCTTGATATCTTAAACCTTGTTTTCACTTTGTAATATGTTTGGATGTTTGCTACGATATTTTGATACATATAGCTATGTGCATACAATGATATAGATGTTAGACTGTATATGGATACGTAGACTTGTGTATACGTGTTGTACTTGTACTTGTACCCTTTGGTACTTATATATAATAAGATAGCCGCACCCCCAAGGGTGTCGAGCAGTTGCCCCAATATCCTAGTTTTACATGGTATCAGACTAGGGTTCCCGTCTTTCGCTGCACCCCTTGCTGCCGCCGCCGCCTAGCCCGATGGCCTCCGCGCACTCCGTCGCCGCCTCGGCTTCCTCTCCTGCTGGCGCGCCCGTCGCTCCCTCATCGCCCTTCCTCGCATCCCCCCCGCTCGCCACGGCTTGGCGGCAGCCGTCGCTGCCCGCCGAAAGCCATCTGCAGGGCGGGCAGGGCGGGCAGGGCGGGCAGGAGCAGGGCGGGCCGAGCCTGCCCCAGCCGCCGATCGCCACTGGTGGCGCCTCGCCCTCAACCTTCGCCTTCGCGCCGCCACCCTCTCGCGGCGCTGCACCGTCCGCCTACGGGGCGGATCCCCAACCCTACGGAGCCCCTCCGCTCTACTATGGCGCTACCCCGACCTACGCTCTGTGGTACGGCGCCCCTGCACCAACCTACGGCGCCGCGCCACCGATGCCTTCTACCTGGCCGATGCCTCCGCCGTCACAGATAGCGCCGTCACCCTATGGCGCGGCCTACGGCGCCGCGCCCGCCGTGTCTTCGGTGGCCACGCCTAGTCCGGTCGATGCCCCTTCCGGTCCTGGCTACGAGGCGTCCTTGGCCCTCGCTCCCCATGATGGGCAGAACATGGGTCCCCATGCGGGTTATGCTCCTGCGCCATCGCCGTTCTACTTCTCGCATCTTCTTCCGGTGAAGCTTACACCGGACAACTACCTATCCTGGCGGGCGCAGGTGCTACCTCTCCTACGGAGTCGCTACTTGGAGGGCTATGTTGATGGCTCTATCCCGTATCCGCCGCCATATCACCCGGCTCATCATGTGTGGGTGGCCAAAGACCAGGCGATACTTTCGGCCATCCAGTCCTCGCTGACTCCGAGCGTGTCGTCGCTTGTCATCTTCGCCGCGACATCCTGGGAGGCTTGGTCTGCACTTCATAGCAGTTTTGCCTCTCAGTCTCAGGCGCGTGCTCACTCTATCCGCACTGAGTTGGGGGAGACCAAGCTTGGAGGCCTCACCATCACGGAGTACTTCAACAAGATGTCAGGACTTGCAGACACGCTGGCCTCCATTGGCCAGCCCCTTGGAGATGAGGACTTCACCACTCATGTGCTCAATGGCCTCGATGATGACTATGACAATCTCATTGAGAACATCCATGGGCGCGAGGCACCTCTCCCGTCACGGGAACTGTATGCGCGGATCCTTGGTCGCGAACAGTGCATCAAAGCGCGTCGATCTACTCCGAGTTTTGCCTCTGCTAATGCCGCAACCCGTGGCAAATCGCAGAAGCCGTCGCTCCCTGCCAAGCCGGCGGGCACATCTCAGCCCTCACGGGGCGCCGTGCCCTCCATCACAGGGGGATCGCGGCCAGTGGCTTGCTGCCCCAGTTGTGGTGCTCAGCAGGCATGCCAGCTATGTGGGATTGAGCGCCACGTAGCTTCTCGCTGTCATCGCCGCTACAAGCAAGATTTCCTTGGCCTCGGCAACAATGGCAAGGGGAATGAAAAACAGGCGGCCGCTGCGGTGGTGGGTCATGAGCACGGGCGTACTCCATCCTACTCGATTGATCCCTCGTGGTACATGGACACGGGAGCTACCAACCACCTCACCAACGACATGAGCAAGCTCTCGGTCCAGGAGCCATATCGCGGTCATGATCAGGTGCACACCGCTAACGGAGCAGGTATGCGCATCTCCCATGTTGGTCAGGCATCCCTTCTTGCACACAATTCACGAAAACTGCATTTGTCTAACATCCTTTGTATTCCCACTGCTCCGCGTAGTTTGTTGTCTGTTCCACAACTTACTCGTGACAATAATGTCCTTGCTGAATTTCATCCTTTTCGTTTCTTTATCAAGGATCAGGACACGAGGGCCGTTCTGCTTAGGGGTCGTCTTCGCCGTGGCTTGTATGCACTTGACGCGCCAACCGCACCTCCCATGCAGTTTTCTCCTCAGGCGTTCAGTGGTGTTCGTGTCTCGCCTACACATTGGCACGCGCGACTTGGTCATCCTGCCGCTCCCATAGTCCGTCATGTGTTGCATCATCATGAGCTACCAGTTGTGTCAAATAAAACTACTGAAACTATTTGTGATGCCTGTCAGCAGGGCAAGAGTCACCAACTCCCGTTTTCAGAGTCTAGTCGTGTTGTGAAACATCCTCTTGAGCTTACTTTTTCCGATGTATGGGGTCATGCCCAAACGTCTATTAGTGGCCATAATTATTATGTCAGTTTCATTGATGCTTACAGTCGGTTTACCTGGCTCTATCTTATTAAGAAAAAATCTGATGTGTTTGATGTGTTTATCCAGTTTCAAGCACATGTTGAGCGTCTCCTTCGCCAGAAAATTATTCATGTCCAAAGCGACTGGGGGGGTGAATACCACAACCTCAACTCATTCTTTAACAAGTTTGGGATTACACACCGTGTGTCTGCCCCCATACGCATCAGCAGAATGGGACTGCCGAACGTAAGCATCGTCACCTTGTAGAAACTGGCATCACTTTGTTAGCTCATGCCTCCGTACCTTTTAGGTTCTGGAGTGATGCTTTCTCCACTGCCTGTTTTTTGATCAATAGGCTTCCTTCACGACTACTGAATATGAAAACCCCACTTGAACTCTTGCTCAATGAAATCCCAGACTACACCTTTCTCAAAGTCTTCGGGTGTGCCTGTTGGCCTCATTTGCGTCCATATAATAAACATAAGCTAGAGTTTCGGTCGAAAAAGTGCGTTTTTCTTGGGTATAGTTCCCTTCACAAAGGGTACAAATGCCTACATGTTCCCACCAATCGCGTTTACATTTCTCGTGACGTTGTTTTTGATGAGAATGTGTTTTCCTTTCGTGCACTTCCGACTACCTCTATCACTCTTATGCCAGACGCTTCTTCTACCACACCTCTGCCTGATCAATTTGTGGATGTTGCATATGCTCCTGTGTTGCTCCCTAACCATGATGCAGGTGTTGGCCGTGGCGCTCGTCTCGAGCTCCTTGAGGAACAAGCACCGGCGCGTCCGGAGGACGATCGCGTGCATGGGACATGCATATCGGGCGGCACACCGCAACCCGCAAGAGCTGCGCCCGCGGCTGCCTCGCGGGCATCGCCCGACCCCGCTCCACGAGCGGCGTCCTCGCCCGCCTCGTGGGAGTTGCCCGAGCTGGCCTCGCAGGAGGTTGCTCCTGGGCCAGCCACGCCAGGCTCGCCTGGGCCGGCTTCGGCTCCCGAAGGGCCGGCCACCCCAGGCTCGCCTGCTTCTTCGGTGCTCAGCGGCTCCGGCGTGAGCCTGGGCGACGTGGCCGTGTCGGGCGCCACATCGCCCGCCTCCCCGACGCCCAGTGGCTCCGGCGCGAGCCCTGGCGACTCAGGGTCGCCTTCTTCGTCGCCTGCATCATGCCCTGCGTTGTCACCACAACCTGTTGCTCCTCGACATCGCACGCGCAGTCAGACCGGTGTCTTTCAGCCTAAGATCCGGACCGATGGGACTGTTGCGTGGCTCACCGCGTGCATGGCTCATGCTGCTGCGGATCCCACTGCTGAGCCTCGCCACTTTCAGGCTGCACTAGGAATTCCCCACTGGCGTGCCGCGATGGAACAGGAGTTTCAAGCATTGCTGAAGAATGACACCTAGCAGCTTGTTCCTCCAGTGTCTGGGGTCAATATCATTGACTCTAAGTGGGTGTTTAAAGTTAAACGGCATGCTGATGGCTCCATTGAGCGTTACAAGGCAAGGTTAGTGGCTAAGGGCTTCAAACAGAGGTATGGTCTTGACTATGAAGACACGTTCAGTCCAGTTATCAAGCCTACTACCATTCGTCTGCTACTATCCCTTGCTGTTACTCGAGGATGGTTTCTCCGTCAGCTTGATGTGCAGAACGCTTTTTTGCATGGAGTTCTGGAGGAGGAGGATTATATGCGTCAGCCACCAGGGTTTGTGGATCCTACACGTCCTAATCATCTCTGTCGTCTTTTTAAGGCGCTCTATGGTCTTAAGCAGGCTCCCCGTGCCTGGCATGCACGTCTTGGTTCGGTTTTGCGAGCACTTGGGTTCATTCCTTCTACTGCTGACACATCACTGTTCCTTCTTCAACGCCCTGAGGTTACGATGTATTTACTGGTCTATGTTGATGATATTATTCTCATCAGTTCCTCAGATGCTGCGGCAGACCGCCTTGTGGCTGCATTGAGTGGTGATTTTGCTGTTAAGGATCTCGGTGCTCTGCACTTCTTCCTTGGTCTGGAGGTGTCACGGTCTTCTGCTGGAGTCACTCTTACTTAGAAGAAGTACGCTCTGAATTTGTTGCGTCGTGCTGGTATGCTGCAGTGTAAACCTGTCGCTACTCCTATGTTTGCCACTGATCGGTTGTCTGCTTTTGATGGTGACCCTCTCTCCTCTGATGATGCCACTGAGTACCGCAGTCTTGTTGGAGGCCTGCAGTATCTTACTATCACCAGACCAGATGTCTCTTATGCAGTCAATCGTGTCTGTCAGTTTCTTCATGCGCCCACGACATCCCATTGGTCCGCCGTGAAGCGCATTCTGCGATATATATGCCTCACTGCATCTCATGGTTTGCTTCTCCAGCGTGCGCCGTCTTATGAGATCTCGGCCTTCTCTGATGCTGACTGGGCTGGTAGTCCTGATGACCGGC
>NC_057795.1:142658212-142661819 GCF_018294505.1 Triticum aestivum | reverse complement strand
GTTTCTTGGTCCCAACTTGATTGCCTGGAATGCTCGCAAGCAGGCTACGGTGTCTCGCAGCAGCACAGAAGCCGAGTACAAAGCAGTTGCTGATGCGACAGCTGAGATCATTTGGGTTCAGTCCTTGCTGAGGGAGTTGTGAGTTTCTTCAATTCACTCTCCAGTGCTTTGGTGTGATAATATTGGTGCTACATACTTATCATCTAACCCAGTGTTTCATGCTCGAACAAAACATATTGAGGTTGACTATCACTTTGTTCGAGAGCGTGTTGCACAGAAGTTGCTTAGCATCAAGTTCATATCATCAAAGGATCAACTTGCTGACATCTTCACGAAGCCTCTTCCACAACCACAGTTTGTAGGCTGCAGGCGCAATCTTAACTTAGTTTGTACTTCAGGCCACAGTTAAGATTGAGGGAGGGTGTTAGACTGTATATGGATACGTAGACTTGTGTATACGTGTTGTACTTGTACTTGTACCCTTTGGTACTTATATATAATGAGATAGTCGCACCCCCCAAGGGTGTCGAGCAGTTGCCCCAATATCCTAGCTTTACAATAGAGGCTGGGGATTAACCTCCTTCTGGACATAGAAAAATCTATCTCGTGGACAACCAGAACCATGGAGGTCTTATTTGATTTTTTTTCTCCTTTGCTCCATTTCCTTAACTTTATTATTACCTTCGTCCAAAAAAGCTTGTCCCTCAAATTAATCTATCTTGTACCTCTATTTGAGGGACAACTTTTTTTAGACGGAGGGAGTATATATTATCAAACATGCGAAGGGCCAAGCGCCTATGGCATTTTGGGTGTACCTAAAGACTGTAACGTGGGATAGGTCCAACCAGTTTGGATGCTGGTTTAGTTATAGGTTCTGTTTAAGTCTTTTAATCCAAATCTTGACGTCTTAAACTTTGTTTGCACATTGTAATATGTTTGGATGTTTGCTACAATATTCTGATCAATCTAGCTATGTGCATAGAATGACATAGGGCCGAGGGTTAAGGGCATCTCCAACGTGGACCCTCAACATGCCCGCAAACGTCAGGACCAACATGTCTGGCACACTTTGCAGTCCAATGTGACATTCCATCAGTCCGTGGACGTGTCCGGTTGCCCAATTTCGGACAACTGGATGAAATCAAGGATAGGTTTGTAGGCGTCCGGACCATCTCCATGTACACGTCTTGTCTAATTTCGGACAACCGGACACAAACCAGGGATAGGTTGGTAGGTGTCCGGACCATCTCCACGTACGCTTCCGACACCCCAGCCCCATTAAAAAACATCTCATGCGCCCCCGCAATCTATTAGAGATACGACATGCAAACGAAATGAAAAAAAACAAGCGCTAGCAAGCAAATATGCACTATATCGGGAGAGATTATAAATGTCGGGGATTTATAACTGGTCAACTTATCCCGTGTGACGGCTTACAAGAGGTATATATAACAACGGTGACGTAGGTCGATACTGATTTGTAGGGGTGGGGGGGGAGCGCACCCCTAGGCGTTCCTTTACACTTTACATATGAATTTGAATTGAATCACAACATAAACGGATGTTACCTGTGATTGGAGCCAGCATTGAAGTGGAGCTTCGGCCGATAGCGCCGCTGGTGCTACGTCATGTTCTCTACGCCTTTTCAATGCCGGAGAGACGTGACTAGATGGCACTGAGAGACTATCTAATGCATTCGAACTGGTTTCCCATCTGTCTGCTTGCGGGCATTAAACAGGCGCGGCGGCCGAGAAACCCACTCCGGTGAAAGCACTAAAACAGCCCGCCACTTGGCCTGGTCGGTGCTCACTATTTATACGTGAAAACACCCGGCATGATCTGCACCGCACCACATCCACTTCCATTCCTCCTTTGTGCACCACCAATGCAAGGTCTAGAGCGGTGTGGGAGAGCCTCTCAACGGAGTAGAAGCACAAGTTGGCCAACCTTGCGGCCGACTGGCAGAGACCCGTCGTGCGTGGCTTGCCGGTGAGCTCGCCGAAGGTGAGAAACGATGATCCAACGATGGAGGAGGCATACGAGGACGATCTGGCGCCCTCGCATGTGTCGGGTGCTAAAATTCTCCCATGCTACGATGTGTTCTTGGACATTGAATGTCACATCCAATGGTTAGCCTAGGAGCCCCAGAACATTTTCAAAAGAGCCCTTCAGGAAGCCCATAATCACGCCCTAGTCCACATCCACCAGATGTTGACCGTCGTTGGATGTGAGATCCAATGGCCTAGATCACATCATAACATGGGATCATTTTAGCTCCTGTACCACCTGATATTTTCCCTCATGTCACATGTCTTACTCTTCCTCACTGGCGACACGCAGCTTCACTTATTGGGGCTAACGACCGGCGAAAATGCCGAACACGGGGAACAACAAGGACTTGGAACACAGACACGGTCGAAGATTTAGACTAGCTTAACTTTTGGATGCTTTTGTTTAGTGAAATATGTCAAAAATGTCATGAATATGGTTCGGCTTAAATGAAAACCATCGGCTTTGCATAAAAAACGTTTGGTTTTATCCAAATTCTTTTGAAATATATGTGGGAGTTTGAGGTACACAGTTGGCTGGCCGCCTCCCGTATCCGTATCCGTGGATCGAGACAGCGTACGGATAATGTGTTTGTTTTAGGGTCCGCGCTGGGATGCCACAACCTCCTTTTCAAAGAAAAAAAAATCAATCTCATGAACAACTAGAGCCAGGGAGGTCTTATCAGATTTGCTGTTTTTTTCTTTCTATTTTCCTCCTCTTCCTTATAAATTACTAATGGACTGTGCTAACCACCAGTCGACTGGTGGTTAGCAACAGATCCGCATGAGTCCGATCCACTTCTCCTGATAGTTAGCGATCGATGCGCTATCTTCTCACGCTCGCTTTCCACTGATTTTTTTTCCTTCTCTCAAAAACCGTAGTAAATCGCTAGTGGTTTTTTCTGGTTTTTCGCTGCATAATATGAAAAGAAATAAAGGTGCTTGAAAGAGGATTTGAACCCAGGTCTATGCAATAGCTGTTGAGCCTAATAACCAACTAAGCCACCTGTTGTTATTGTCTATTGTAGATAAACAACGTTATTTAAACCTTTCTTATTTCTGTCATATCAGAAGAATTTTTTTTTTGACTTGGTAACTTTGGCATGACCAGCTTGATAACTATGGTATGAGCAACATGATAACTATAGCATGATAAGGCAACACAAGTGCAACACAACTATACTTTGGCATGCCTTTTTTTAGATAAAAAATTACCACACATGTGCAACACAAGTTTCATGCCAGTTGAGCGTAAGTTATCGTGTTGTTTACACATAACTTACCAGGGCATAAAAACTGATTTCTTCTACATTCTCCACACAAGCACATTCGTGTGCCCTAGGGAATGAAAAATGCTAATGTCAGGGAGGATCTCACCGGAACTAAAAAAAAAGTTTTGAACTCAAAAAGTCGCTCCGATACAAAAATCATTTTCATATAAAAAATTCGTTGTGATGAGACCTTCAAAACTAGATTCATGTTGGTATGTTTCGACAACTTCTTTTGATCAAAAATTTATCAAGCCTGGGTTAACTAAGTTATCAGCTCTCTTGTGTGTG
>NC_057795.1:142647848-142657891 GCF_018294505.1 Triticum aestivum | reverse complement strand
GTCGAAGTTATCATCGTGGTTGTACGTAAGTTATCAGGTCTGCGGTGCATAAATTACCATGTAATTTGCACAAAAATAACCGGGGACATGTTTCTTCAACTTTGTTTTCATAAGTCAAAAGTTATCTAACATCTTGCACATAAGTTATCAGGTCTATGGTGCATAATTACCATGCTATTCACACAGAAGTTATCGGGGATGTATTACAAGAACCCCCACCCCCGCCAAAGTTATCATTGTGTTAGTACATAAGTTATCGGGTATGTGATGCGTAAATTATCATGCTCTTCAGACACAAGTTATAGAGATATGTTTTCACCCCCCCCCCCTCCACCGGGGGTCGCGGTCGAAGTTACCATGATATTTGTACGTAAGTTATCAGGTTCGCGGTTCCTATATTATAATGCTACTTACACAAAAATTACGGGGTATATTTCAACAATTTTTCCCGGATCAAAAGTTATCATAGTGTTCATACGCCTCATTGGCTCATCGAGAAATTGTCCTCATTATTATTGTGGCGTTCAAGTGGGTAGGACAAAGTGTATGTACCATGTGAATGATACAATGGAGAGATGTAGCAAAAAATCATGACGAACTGATAGCTTTTATAGCCAATATTGTGCATTTGTTTTCTTGAAAGTGTTCTTCCTACTAAACGTAAGAAATTTGGGGTTAAAAAGGCCTCAACCTAAAAAATACTAACAGAGCAGCCGAGCCATTTGACTATTAAAATGAAGAAAAAACAGTAAGAAAAAGAAGGAAAATTCGGTGAAAAAAAGACACTTTATTATTCACGCCACATTTTTTACAGGTGCAAAAATTACAAAATCTGAATGTAATCACAACCTCAATCTATTCATGGTGGTTGGGGGCCTTGGAAGATACCAAAGAGGTACTGGGTTCGATTCCATTTTCTCCCAAATTTTTACTCTTTTCATGAAGGAAAAGGGGAAGCGGGGCAACGCGAGGGGAGGAAAGTCCCGATCGGGAGCGGGAATGAGCAGAAATCACGGGACCAGCGAAGCGGGAGCAGGAATCACGGAGCGACCGAGAATTACGTTAAAAATCGAAGCATGCAGATTATCCGTTCGATCCGAATCTAACAGTATCCGAAACGTGCGGATCTATTGCAAAATTACAGTCGGCAAGAATTTAGCTTTCCCCATTACTAATATCTCATCAACCAACAGACTGAATGAGACTCCAATTCTTCCATTTTCTCCCAAAGTTTTACTCTTTTCATGAAGGAAAAGGGGAAGCGGGGCAACGCGAGGGGAGAAAAGTCCCGATCGGGAGCGGGAATGAGCAGAAATCACGGGACCAGCGAAGCCGGAGGAATCACGGAGCGACCGAGAATTACGTTAAAAATCGAAGCATGCAGATTATCCGTTCGATCCGAATCTAACAGTATCCGAAACGTGCGGATCTATTGCAAAATTACAGTCGGCAGAAATTTAGCTTTCCCCATTACTAATATCTCATCAATCAACAGACTGAATGAGACTCCAATTCTCGAGGGAATGTGACGGCTTCAAGACTGACATATATTGAACATTCCAATACGAATCAGAAGATCGGGACCAGCTGTAGACGAAGCTTCCTGCTATCTTCTCCATACGATTACGACCGCTGTCTAGCACCCCATGCATGCAAATGCAACGTCCTTGTTATGCTAACATACGATTACAATTAATTTTAGGAACTTCCACCACGACCATTTGCGTCCACAAATACATGATCGTCGTAGTAGAGAAGCTGGACGGCTTCACGTATAAGACTAGCTACAATGGGTAGTAATTTAGACTAGTAACATGCATATATTACTAGTCTATATTACTACCTCTACAATGGGAAGTAACATATGTGTGGTATTATGTCACACTTCATTTATTACATTACAGATTCATCTTGCCTTGGTATGCGTGATGTTACTGGTAATTAGCTATGTTACTACATGCCTCTTTTTCTTCATTAAGTTTTTCTCGAATACGCTAAGCTAGCGTATCATTGCATTGATAGGAGGAGAGAACAAAGTACATGATTGGGGATCAAAGCCTCGTGCTCACTAGTGGCGAGCCCATGATCCCAGAGAGAGCAGAGGGCAGGGGGTTGCTCAGCCCCAAAGATTACAAGTTCAGGTTACAAGAGTACGCGCAGCGAGACCTCGAGCTCCCGCGGCGGCCCAGGAGCGAGCTTCATCTTTGATCGCGGCGATCAGGGAGGAGGAGGAGGGGGTAATCTTGTCGAAGATGATCGCGTTCCGGTGTCGCCAAAGGGACCATGCAGTGAGGGAGGCGATGGTGGCAAGGCCTCGGCTCCGCGCAGCCAGGAGGAGGAGAGTGGCTTCACAGAGCCAAGCAAAGTAGCCGGTGTTCCCATCCGGCGGAGCGGTTGTCGGGGAGCACCACGAGAGGTTTTCGTGCCAAGTGATGCGCGCGAACACACATCCCACCAGGATGTGGTGTAGCGTTTTGGGTTCCTGGCAGCAGAAGACGCATGCCGGTTCATGCGGCAGGCCGTGCCGGGCCAGGCGGTCGGCAGACCAACATCGGTTGAGGGATGCTAGCCAAATAAAGAACTGCACGGATGTGGGGGCGCTGGTGTGCCAGGTGAGGCGCCAAAACTCAGAGGCCGTGGAGCCATCGAATAGGGCATTGTAGCAGGAGGAGGCAGAGTAGACACCATTCTCAGTCCAGCGCCAACGGAGCAGATCCGGGCGCGGGGTGAGCTCAATGAGCTGTATGCGGCGCCAAAGCCCAACATAGTCAACAGCAGCAGCAGGGCCAATGGGGCCTTGGATGTCAGATATCCAGCAGCGGTCGGAAAGCGCCCGGGCCACCGTCCGGGATCGCCGGACGCGGCGAGGGACCAATGCCACCAGAGTAGGGGCGCTATCATGGAGCGATTGCACATCCAGCCACGGATCAACCTAGAAGCGGCAAGTGTTGCCGTCCCCGATGATCCATGCCGTGGAGGCCCGGAAGAATTGGAGCGCCTCAGGGTCGCATGGGAGCTGTAGGTGGAACCACAGACGAGAGGGATCGGTGGCCTGGAGCCATAGCCAACGAATCCGGAGAGAGATGCCAGTGCGTTGAAGGTCGCGGATGCCAAGACCTCCCAGCTCGATCGGGCGACAGACACGTGCCCAGCTGACTAAGCAGGAGCCAGCGCGCACGTCCTTTCTTTCGTGCCAGAGGAAGTTGCGAAGGATGCGGTTGGCCTGTTTGAGGATGGCGGGGGAGAGGGCCATGGCAAGGAGGATGTGGACAGGCATGGCGCTCAGGACTTGCCGAACGAGATTGAGCCGCTCACCACGATTGAGCAGAGCAGCTTTCCAGGTAGCGAGCTTGTGGGCGAGCTTCTCAATCAGCGGTAGCAGGTGGGAGGTGGGCAATTTTCTGAGCGAGTGAGGCAGACCCAGGTATTGGATGGGGAAGGGCACCACCGGGCAGGCGAGGGCCGCGCCGACGGCGTTGGCATCATCGGTGGAGCACTGGATTGGAGCGGCCAGACACTTAGCAAAGTTGGTGCGTAGGCCCGAGGCAATGCCAAAACGATCGAGCAGAGAATTGATAGTGGAGAGCTCCGACCTATCAGGATGGCAGGAGATAATCACGTCGTCAGCGAAGAGAGAAACGCTCGACGGAGCATGCCTGTGCGTGAGCCACTTGAGGATCCCGGACTGCACGGCGAACTGGAGAAACGTGTTGAGTGTGTCAATGACCAGCACGAACAGCATGGGGGACACCGGGTTGCCTTGACGGAGTCCTTGGCCGTGCGGGATGGGGGGCCCCGGTGCACCGTTGATCAAAACGCCCGTCGAGGCCGTCGAGATCAGAATGGAAATCCACTCGCACCACCTTGGGCCGAAGCCCATATGCTGCAGCACCTGCAGCAGGAACGGCCAGGACACCGAATCAAAGGCGCACGCAATGTCGAGCTTGAGGAGGACACGAGGGTGTTTGAGCTGATGCAGCTGCCGTGCGGTCTGCTGGACTAAGAGGAAGTTACCGTGGGCGCTTCTACCAGTGATGAAGGCGCTCTCGTTGGGGGAGACGAGTTCGCCAAGGCGCGGTGCCAACCGAAGCAAGAGGACCTTAGCAAAGAGCTTCGCTATCAGGTGAATGAGACTGATCGGCCTGTAATCGAAGAGGGAGGCGGCGTCAGGCCGCTTGGGCAGCAGAGTGATGTAGGCCTCGTTGAGCCGCTGGAAAGCCTGGCCATTGAACGCGTAGAGCTTGTCGAAGACGTCACATAGGTCATCTTTGATGATGTGCCAGCAAGAGCGTAGGAACTCGGCCGTGAAACCATCGGGGCCGGGCGCTTTGCCAGAGGGGAGCCGCTTGATAGGCTCCCAGATCTCAGTAGAAGAGAATGGATGATCCAGGGCAGAGAGATCAAAAGATCGCTGACCAATGGCCACCAGGTCGAGGGTGAAGCCGTGCTCCGCAGGGGCACCGAGGACGGAGAAGAGGTGCGCAAAGGCGGCCTGGGCCATATCTGCCTCACCCGAAACATGCACTCCGTCAACAAGGAGGCTGAGGATGCGATTCTTATTGCTCCGTTGAGACGCCCGGATTTTTGAAATAGCGGCTGCAGCCTCGCCAGCCCGGAGCCATCGCAGGCGAGCACGTTGGCGGGCGATCGAGCGCTCAAGGGAGGCAAGCCCAAGGTATTTGCGCTTTAGTTGTCGGCGGAGCCAGGCCTCGGGACGAGACAGGCGGCGGATGTCTTGGGCCTCGTCAAGGTGGGCAATGAGCTCGCGGGCAACCCCAAGTTGGGCGGCGAGATTAGAGGCGAAACGGGAGCTCCAACGTTGGAGGCTGCGCGCGGTGGCCTTGAGCTTGGCGAAGATGCGCCTAAAAGGGCCGAGTTCCGGGGCGGTGGAATGCCAAGCGGATTGGATGGTTTGCTGGAAGCCCTCAAGGCCGGGCCAAAATCTCTGGAAGTGGAAGCGCTTGCCGCCGGCCCCTCGAGGTGCACAATCAAGAAAGGGAGGGGAGTGGTCCAAAGCCGCCGACGCCAGACAACGCAGGAGACAGTGAGCATGGGCGTGCTCCCATGTGGGTGTGCAGAGCACACGATCATTGCGCACTAGGGTCGGGTTGTCCTGTTCGTTCGACCAGGTGTAACGACGCCCATGAAGGTAGATGTCATGGAGGCCATGATCCTAGATGAAGCAGCGGAATCTGTTCATCATGCGCCTATTGATCCGGTCGTTGTTTTTGTCGCGGGCCGAGGCAATCATGTTAAAATCACCACCTAGAAGCCAAGACCCGGCCATGGAGGAGCGAAGCTGCTGAAGTTCGTCGAGGAAAGCGAGCTTGGCATCGTCGCCTTGGGGGCCATAGGCGCCAGTGATCCACCAGTGGGCGCCGCCGGAGGTGGCGGTAACCACAGCCGAGACATGGTGGTCCCCAACAATCGGGTTAGACAATGAGATAAGGGCACTATTCCAAGCGAGAATGACGCCGCCACGAGTGCCCTCCGCGGGCAGCCAGAAGAACCCATCGAAGGCGGGACCTAGAGTTTCGCAAATAAGCGCGGACGAGACCAAAGCAAGTTTGGATTCCTGAAGGCAAACGATACATGGTGATGCCGAAGCAATAATAGAACGGACCGCCGTGCACTTGGCCGCGTTATTGAGCCCGCGCACGTTCCAGAAAATCACTTTGAGGCTGTCCTCCATAGCGAAGGGTGGGGGGGGGGCAGGTTGGCGACACGGGCGTCGCACTCATGCCGCAGAGGGGCATGGCATGGAGAGGGGCGTCAGGAGGCCGTCGAGGACACACTGTGGAACCCGCCATCCATAGAACTCAGCGAACATGCGGACCACGTCCACTGCGAGGGGCTGCTCGAACAGCTTGTTGTACTTGTCCAAGATCACATCAGATAGCGGTTTGTCGTTCTTGATGAGGCCCAAGCGGAGGAGAAGGACACGCTTGGCCTTGGACTCCGAATCCAAGCCCCGGTCGGCCTTGGCGATGCGCGTACTCCGGCGGGGGGTGAAGTTGGGAGGGAGCGCTGCCCTGCCGCGGCGAGGCCCAGGAGCTGGAAGGACCGGTGAGACCGCGGTGCAGATCGAGTTGAGGAAGCCGGGAAGGGGCGAGGGCGCGGCAACGTTGGGGTGGGATGCATGCATGGCCTCGGGAGCAGGCGATGAGACGTGCGCATGCAGGGGTGGGGGTGCGCCACTTGTCCCGCGGGGTCCGCTGATCCCGCAACCGCCAAAACATCCACAGGAGTGGCGGGGTCCGCCAGATCCGCCAAGGGTGGAAGATCCTCCTGGGAAGCTGTGCCATCAGGATCGGCTTGGTTGCCGCTGGGATACGAGGACTGGGCCTGGGATTCCGCCAGCGTAACGTGATTGGCCAGCCGTGGCGAGGCGGGGCCACTAACGGTGTATGGGCACCCGACCAAGGGGCAGGTGGGGGTGGGGTTGGCTTGAGCAGGCGGTAACACAAACCCTGCCAAAAGCGGAGAGGCAGGGGTGTCACAGGCCAAAGGCTGGGTGGGGGTGGAAGGCGACAAAACGGCTTTGGGGGCGCGCGCACCAACATCATCTATTTTATCTAGATATGTGTAATGTTAGCCTATATTTTACTCCCACCATGGATAGTCTAACAGTACGCAGCTAGCTACTGTGTGAAACTTAGCAAACAAAAGTGTAAGGCTCTGCAGTCGCGAGCGACTAGCGAGTGATCGTTGTGTGTGCAGCCAACTATGTACGTATAACTGTACTCCATGCAGTATAGCTACAGTTACAAGGTTGTCCTATAACTAGATGGCACAAGCTAGGGACCAATGTATGAATGCGATCCATGTCCGAGCCGGAGAGATGGGGTGCACGCACATTGCTGTCCTGAGGTAGAGTTGCAACCGTAGCATTAAGGCTAGCTGGCATCGTTGGCACATACGAGTACATGATCAATCTCATCGTCTTTCCTACTGTTTCCTCTGCCATCAATGATTTGACGCTGCTTTGTACATGACTAAGTGTGGACATGCATGCAACTAAAAAGGCAATTATTTAAGGGGCGTGCTACGCGTCCGCCGGCTGATCTTTTGGGTCGCGAGCCGTCGGGATTACCGCATCACACGGCTGAACGCGCCTCCATACTGCAACACAAGTCTTGTTGCGGAATTTATTTCTGCAACGCAGGTCTTGTTGCGGAATTATTTCTGCAACACAGGTCTTGTTGCGGATTTTTTTTTGCAACATCAGTTTTTTTGTATTTTCTTTTGCAAGAGAAGTTTTGTTGTAAAACATAGACCCATCATAGAGTATTGCAACACCGCATATGTTTGAGAAGCATAACTCCTGTTGTAGAAGCGAGTTTACTGAAGGATGGTCTGCGGGAAGCGTGTCACACAGGGAAGGTGACAGATGCGGCCCTGTTATCCGCCGGTTGATGGTAAGTGTTTCCCATTATTTAAGGTTCATGGGATCATGTGAAGATGTAGTTATCTGAGTAGAATCATACTGCCAGCTAGGTTTTTTTTCTTTCGAATTACTACCAGGTAGTAACATCCACACCTCGGCATCCGCCTCCACGCCTAGTCATGCCTCCGCCTAGCCACGCCGCGGGCCGCTCCGGCCTCGGCGGCCACCAAGCAAGCCCGTCATACACCACTCCGCCGCGCATCACTCTGGTGTGCGGCGACCACCAAACTCCATCATACGCCTACACAGGGGATCATCGTCGGTGATGGCAGTACATCATGTCACTATCTGACCTACGCTTCGACAAAGGGCATGCATTTGAAGATGGCATCTGGAATTCTCTTCGCCTCCCTATCAATTACGTTGAGGGTAGCGGACTGAGGGAATTCTTCTTGGTGGCTCAATTCACTCGATCTGGGATCAGACTCACCGAGGAGTCAGTTGGTACAATTCTTCTCTCATGCTTCGGGGGACGTGCATCTCTTTTCAAGGTTTGCAAACTCCATGATCACCTGTTCAAGTTTGCGGTCTCATCTCTGGATGTTAGTTTTGCGATTTACAATGGAGGAAACATATCCCTCCCGGAATTCAACATGGGTTTCCTTCTTTGGGGTCCAAATGGGCCTAAGCATCGTGCTCTTCCTGATCCGGAGAGAGATGAAGGATGGACGCAAGTCTCTCGATCAGACGGCATAATTCATATGCAGATGCGGTCCGAGCTCCTAGATTCATTGTCCCTATCAGAAGCAATCCAGTTCCGCGTTGAAGAACGCGGGCTCCATCAACGGTGGCAGCTAATTTGGTTTTTGACAGACTTCAATTCCCAACGATTGCAGACACGTCAGCGGCGGGAAATACGCGTATTCAAAACCAAGCCACAAACTCCGCCCCTGCAACTATCTCTAAGGGTGAGCCCAGGGTGGCCCAATCGGCCTAGTCCAGGGCCTTCTGTATCCGATGTATTACCATGGGTCATGAATGGCCAGCCTGCACCAACAAAATCCGGTGTCGCCATTGCAAAAGGTGGGGTCATATGGCCAGCGGTTGTCGATCGGCATTCCAACCCCTTGATACATTAAATCGGCAGTCTTCATCAGTATCTGCACCGGCAGCAACTCCCCCTGACAATGGAGCAATTGTCGCGCCTTCCCCGAGAAATGCACTCGAGTTAGAAGGAAACAGGGGATTGCCTTTTACTCCCCTACCAAACGCTGTAGTGACAATTTGAGAGCCTTCCTCTACATTGTCTCCCATCCCCGCGCCGCCGTCCCTCACCTCCAATCTCATCCTGCAACAAGCAGTCGCCCGAGGGGAGCTCTTCAACCCAGACATGGCAAGCTTTCCTTTCGACCCGATGTCGTTCCTTCCTCCGCACCAGGCCATCCAAGTTGAGGGAAGACCTACAAGAGTTAGAGTCATCACTTCTGTTGTTGTGCCTCGGCATGAAGAGTGGGCCATTGCTACGGTGGTACCGATGCCTAATGAACATGTTTTCTTCCCCAATGTCAGGCAAGTCATAGGAGATTTCATTACAGAAGAGAAGCATTTGGCTTTTGCTGAAATCTTCTCGTGTTCGTCCAGACAAGCATATGTGCATTTTACCTCTCCTTTTGATCGGGATGCTATGGTCCTCCAAATCCCTCATCAGTACGGAGACGTGCATGTTATCTTTCAAAGGCACAATCAAGGCTAAATTGGAGAAACCTAGCTCTGAACAGAGATATTTGGGTACTGCTTGTTGGTTTCTCTTTTGACAAATGAGAAATCCATTAAATATCCAATGCCGTTAGGAGCTTCGGGAAAATGCTAATCTAGGACAAAGCTAGAAGTACTAAGGCTGCTTTTGATGGTTCAAATCAGAGTGGATGAACTAAGAGACGTGCTAGCTAACATTGTGGTTGGAGAATATAAAAATCCAAACTCTGAATCTTTGATAGTGCCTGTGGTTATTGTGCAGCAAGCAGCAGTGGGAGTAGGGCCCCTAGATGAAGATCCAATTCCCATTGATGGGAACCCTCACCCGCAGCCTGCTAACCCTTTCTTCCACCTAAACCAGCTCAACCACTTCCTGGGACCAGTGGCTCAACAATAAGCTCTAGATGACATGAATAACAATGAGGGCATCTTCCACCAGCAAGCTATGTAGAATGATAATGCGGGTAATGACCAAGCTGAAGCAGAGGATGAGGAATTGCCTGGGTGGGGGCATTGGGCCATGGGAGCTGAGATTGATCAAGAAATTGAAGAAGGAGAATTCATGGAATTAGCTGATCTAATGCAGCCACTGGATGAACAGCAGGTACCTGAAGAATTTCCTGACATGGATGTACACAGTGAACTCACCCTTTCTATGGGCCCAAATGGGGTTGATCTTGGTCATCAAGAGGAAGTTGCTCCACATCTTTTGGAGGGAAATGCTCCTTTAAATCAATTGGGCCAGGTCCAAGATGCTCTCAACGGGCCTCCAGAGCTCAAACTTATGATTGGGCCTCCTGTAGCCCATCAGCTAGTCCAAAATGTGATGCCACTTCAGAATGTGCCCCCCACTCTTGACTTGCATTTGGAATTACAGCAGGAGCCCCCCCCCCCCACAAGT
>NC_057795.1:142635145-142647506 GCF_018294505.1 Triticum aestivum | reverse complement strand
GTTTTTCCAGCATTTCTTTCTAACAGTTCTCACCTGCAGCCAGCGGTTCCTTCACAGGCAATGGAGCCATGTTTGGGGCGTCAAGAGAATCTTTGATCTCAATTTGGAGCCACAAGTTGATCTACCAGTTGACTCAATTGAATTAAATTTGATGCTTCAGAGGAGGACAACTCTTTCTTTGCATTAAACTTAGCCGATTGAGAAGATCCTGTGATCCAGCTTGCTGACATACCTCTTTCTCCTACAAATTGGAAAATCCAATCTGAAGATAGTGAAGCTGTGGATGAAGAGATTGAAATAGATGAATACAGTCCTGACATCTGCTCCAAAACACCTGCAAGCAATGAATCCTCCCAAGCAGGTTCCAACTCTAGCTGCTCTCCTCCACCAGGCTTTTCTATCGAAGGCAAATATAATTCAGATCACACACTTATGACTCTTTCAGCTGCTCCCATTATTGCTGCTGAAAGCCTTGAGGCTTGGAAGACACATTTTGCCACTGCTGCTTCAGACCTACCTGTCAGGAAGGTACCATTGGATTGGGTTAACTTTATTTGCTCTATTTTGTTAACCCTACATAGATTTGAATGGGCAAAATTGTTTCTGCAATCATCAATGTGGCAGATCATCTAGGAAGGAAACTCCTGCAAGGAACACCTAGAGTTTTACATTCCTAATTCCACCCTATTAACCTGGCTCCTGTTTGTTCCCAGGCAGCCACAGATAGCAATAGGAGCTCTTTCTCCACTCCAGGAAAAGATGGAACTCCACCCTCATCTGGTATCCAACAACTCAAAGGCAAGAGAAAGTAACGACCTCCTATGGTGGAGTATGAGGTAATAAGGAGTGAGAGACTAATGAACATTAACAGAGGATTTAAAAAGAAAACTTGCCAAGATGTCAATTGTATGGCTTGTATAGCTCAACCTCTAGCTTGCAATAGCAAAGTAATTAAAAATATGAATATCCCTTATTGCAAGGTTGATGCTAAGAACTGCTTTGAAGAAATCCTTTAGATGAAAAAAATGAGGAAAGGTGGAAAGAAACCAACATGGAAGGACTAAAAGGATACATGAGGGAGAGAAGAAGAAGAAATAAGATGCTGCCATATCTCAACATTAGAACTAGAAAGTAGTCTAGTTATGCTATGGCTCTGTCTATGTATTAAGCACTTCTAATTGCATGTTTCTATTAGTGGGGACTACCATTATGTGGCTCTTATTTTTTCCAAGTTGGGCCAGGAAAGTTAATGTGTACTGGATTGCTGGATCTTGGATATTATATAACCCCTTTATATCTGTTTGTGGCCGTGGTTATTTTGTGGATCAATGGCCATTTGGATGTTTGTGGAATCCCTTGATGCTGCTTCATTTATATCACTCAATTCATCATGAATAAAAAACGGAGTATCTTGAATTGGAATTTAAGGGGTATTAACTCTAGTGATAAATGGCTGGCCATTTCCAACAAGTTTGAAGAATCAGGATGTGCAATTATTAGTCTGCAAGAAACTAAAACATAGCACTTTGATAGTATTTACGTAAAACAATTTTGCCCCAAAAAAGAATCAATAAATTTGAGTTTGTCTCATCTGTGGGAGCTTTAGGAGGATTGTTGGTTGCACAGAATGATAATGTTTTCATAGGAGAGTGCCTTTTCGAAAACAGCTACTCCATTTCCATCAGGTTTACTTCAGTGCACAATGCGAACATGTGGATCTTTATACATATTTATGGGTCCTATGATAATGAAGGCAGACTCAATTTTTTGAACTGGTTCAAGAATATTCAAATGCCAGATGATACTAACTGGATCATTGCAGGAGATTTTAATTACATAAGATATCCCTCCAATGGAAATGATGTGGCATGGCACACTACACAAATGATGCAGTTCAATGAAGCCATTAGTTCATTGGCCCAAGTAGAAATTCCTCTCAAGGGGAGAAGATATACTTGGAGTTATATGCAGCAAGCACCACTTCTTGAGAAGATTGATTGGGTATTCACTTCAGAGCATTGGTCAACTGATTATCCAAACACATTAGTGACATCTTTGGCAAAACATGTGTCTGATCATTCTCCCATTGTCATTTCTATTGGCACTAGTATCCCTAAGTCCAAACTATTCAGATTTGAAAACTTCTGGTTACATCATAGTAGCTTGGAGGATAAGTTAGGAATATATGGAGCCAACCTCTGCAGGAGAGTGACATTGCTAAACTGATTACAACAAAATTCAAAAGACTTATAAAGGGCTAAAGATTTGGAGTAAGAACTTATCAAATCTTGCTGGTATTATTCAGGCTATAAATGCAACAATCTTAATGTGGGACACATTTGAGGAATTCAGAGCATTGACACTGATAGAAAAAAATGGAAGGGACTTGCTCAAAGAACATCTACTTATTATGCTTTCTTTCCAAAGAATTTATTGGAAACAAAGGGTTATCATCAAATGGGTCAAATTTGGAGATGAAAAGTCCAAATTCTATCAAGCAAAAGCTACCATCAAATGCAGAAACAATTATGTCCACATGTTGCAAGATGAGCATGGCACTGAATATACTGAGCACCATCCAAAGGCTGCCATACTTTGGAAAGCTTTTAAAGAAAGACTACGTCAATCTGTCCCACAAATGACCCCGTTAAGTTAATATCTTTAATCAAAAGAATTGATGGGCTGAGTGACCATTAAAGGCCTTTCAAAGAGATGAATTAATGAAGTGGTAAAACATCTGCCTTCTGATAAAGCACCTGGACCTGATGGTTTCAATGGAGACTTCATCAAATCTTGTTGGGACATAATCTCCCAGGACTTTTACAAGCTTATTGAGGACTATTATGAAGGACATATTTCTCTTTAGAGCATAAGTTACTCATACATCACCCTCATACCCAAGAAAGAGAACCATACTGGTCCAAATGATTTCAGACCATCTCTTTGTTTAATTGCACAATCAAAATCATTACTAAGCTGCTGGCCAACAGAGTTCAAGGAATTGCTTTGAAAATTGTGCATGACAATCAATATGGTTTTATCAAGAAGAGAACAATCCAGGACTGCCTGGGATGGGCCTTTGAATATCTGCATATTTGCCACCAATCCAAAACTCCCACAGTAGTGCTCAAACTGGATTTTGAAAAAGGCTTTTGATCTAATTGAGCATGATGCAATTATTGCCCTTATGAGAGCTAGAGGATTAGCATAAAGATGGATACACTAGATGAATATGATATTATCATCTGCAACTTCTGCTGTACTGCTTAATGGTGTGCCTGGAAAGGTGTTCCACTGTAAAATTTAGGCAAGGAGATCCTTTATCTCCCTTGCTTTTTGTTTTGGCTGCTGATCTATTACAATCCATACTCAATGAGGCCTGTCAACATGACCTTATCACACAACCTATTACCAGTCAAGCATGTCCTCAATTCCTTGTGATTCAGTATGCAGATGACACTCTTTTAGTGCTCCCAGCAATTCCATTACAATTCAGCTTTTACTGGGCTTAACATAAACTATGAGAAATCCATGATGGTTCCAATCAATGTCCTTGAGTCACACACACATCAGCTATTGAGCATACTAGGGTGTACAAGGGGGTATTTTCCTTTCACCTACCTGGGGCTACCTCTCAGCACCAGCAAACTAAGAATAGAGGATTCCCATCCTATCAAGCAGAGAACTGAAAGAAGGCTATCTGGGTGCTCCACCATGCTCTCATATGATGGTAGGTTCTTGTTAATTAAGTCTATCTTCTCAGCTCTCCCAACTTTTTTCATGTGCACCTTCGCACTGCCACTAGGTGTGATTGAAAAGATCAATAAATACCTAAGAAACTTCTTTTGGAGAAAGTTTGGGATGGAAGACAGAGGCACTGCACTAATTGCATGGTCAAAAGTGTGCAAGCCCAAGAAGCAAGAAGGCCTTGGAATTCTAGACATTGGTGATACGTCTTGATACGTCTCCAACGTATCTATAATTCATGAAGTATTCATGCCATGTCTACAATAATTTTATATGGTTTTGGTATGATTTGCATGGAACTAACCCGGACTGACGCTGTTTTCAGCAGAACTACCATGGTGTTGTTTTTTGTGCAGAAATGAAAGTTCTCCAAATGAGCTGAAACTTTTTGATGATTTTTTTTGGAACAAAAGAGAACCCCGAAGCTTCGTGGGAGGGCTAGAAGAGCCACAAGTAGGGCACAACCCACCGGGGCACGCCTGGGCCCTTGCCCGTGCCCTAGTGTATCATGCTCACCTCGAGGCCCATCTGGACGTTAGGCCGGCGCCAAAAATTCCTATAAATAGAGAAACCATCAGAAATAACACTAGATCAGAAGTTCCGCCGCCACAAGCCTATGTAGCCACCTAAAATCAATCGGGAGCCCGTTCCGGCACCCTGCCAGAGGGGGAGATCATCATCGGTGGCCATCTTCATCATCCCGGCGGCCACCATGATGAGGAGGGAGTAGTACACCCTCGGGGTTGAGGGTTTGTACCAGTAGCTATGTGTTTAATCTCTCTCTCTCTCACTTGCGCGTGATCTTGAGTGTCACGATCTTGATGTATCATGGGCTTTGTTAACCTAGATGGATCATATGATCTTTCTCCCCTTTCTACACTTGTTGTGATGAATTGAGTCTTTACCCTTTGAAGTTTTGTCTTGTCGGATTGAATGTTCAGATCTGAGAACACATGATATATGTCTTGCATATGAATACCCGTGGTGAAAATGGGGTATTATTTTGATTCACTTGATATATGTTATGGCACTCAACTTGCAGATTCTCGAGGTGACTTTGGGGTAATCTATGCATAGGGGTTGATGCACGTTTTTATTATCTTTTCTCCGACAGAAACTTTGGGGTCTCCTTGTAGTTCTTTGTGTGGATTCAGTATTATGAATTGAAATTGTTTGATACATATCGTATAATTAACTCATGGTTAGTCGCGGTGACATTGGGGTATCTAGGTGACATTAGAGTTGGTTGATATGCATCACATGGTGTTATTTTAGTATGAACTCTTGATTAGATCGATCGGAAAGAATTGCTTGCTGTTATTTTAGTATGAACTCTAGGATAGATTGATCAAAAAGAATAGCTTTGAGGTGGTTTCGTACCCTACAAACAATTTCTATCTTTTGTTCTCCGCTAATAGGAACTCGGGAGTGATTCTTTATTGCACTTTGAGGGATAATCATATGATCCAACTATGTTAGCATTGTTGAGAGATTGCACTAGTGAAAGTATGCACCCTAGGCCTCATTTTCCATCATTGCAATACCGTTTGTGCTCCGTTTTACTATTTACTACCTTGTTGTTTTTTATTGTTCGCACTACAAAAACTCATATCTACTATCCATACTATAGTTTTATCACCATCTCTTTGCCGAACTAGTGCACCTATACAATTTGCCATTGTATTGGGTGTGTTGGGGACACAAGAGATTTCTTGTATTTGATTGCAAGGTTGCTTGAGAGATACTATCTTCATCCTATGCCTCCCACGCATTAACAAACCTTAGGTCATCCACTTGAGGGAAATTGCTACTGTCCTACAAAACTCTGCGCTTGGAGGCCCAACACGAGTCTAAAAGAATAAAGTTGCATAGTAGACATCAAGCTCTTTTCTGGCGCCATTGCCGGGGAGGTGAGTGCTTGAAGATATATCTTTAAATCTTGCAATCGAATCTTTTAGTTTCTTGTTTTATCACTAGTTTGGTTCATAAAAGAAAACTACAAAAAATGGAATTGAGGTTGCATCATATTATTGATCATCTTTATGATATCTTTCTTGAAAATGATGGTTCAGAAAATTGTGCTCAGTTGTTAGAAGAAGAAGTCAATAAAATGTTTGGCACAAATTATTTGAATGATGAGCATGGTTGCAATGTTGTTAGTATGAATTCTTTGAATATCCATGATGTTAATGATGATTGCATTGGTCATGATAATGATGTCTCCTATAAGAATGTCAATTTTTGCAGAGTGAATTGGGAGTGCAAAAGCACACCAAAAAGGGAAGATAGATTTTGCAAGAGACATAAGTTTTAGAGACAAAATGGTTGCAGGAGAAGCTAGATGGTTGTGCTAAATTTTTTAATTTTTTCGCCATCCTTGCGAACTTTGCAATGAATATGGTCATTTAAATCTCCAATGCAAATTGTTTCATGATCAAATCATGTCCAAAAATTGTGATGACTTGATTTCCTTGCGCATCATAATGAACTTAGTTTGCTTCTGGGTTATGAAGAAATGACATGTATAACTAAGAATATTCCATATAACCCTAAGAAATTTCTTAATTTTGATCTGGAGGAAATTTATATGTTTTGTGTGGTAAATTGCATTGAGAATCCTTCTATTGCCAACTATCTAAAGACAAGAAAACAAATAGAATATGAAGAGAGTACTAATGAAAGAGAAAATATTTCCCAATACCCTCCTAGTGTTTCTTATGATGAATTAGGTAACGAGGAGGAGCTTCCTATCCAATCAATCTTTTCAACGAGAAGCTCGAAAAAATTGATTAAACCCACACATGAGGTGGCGAAGAAGAAAAAGAAAAGAAGAAAAGGTAGAGGTAAAAAGGTAACTCTCCCAATTAATATTGCTCCTATCACCATTGTGCCTCATGAAAGTGAATCAAATATGATGATGGAGGATGATGATATTGAGGACGATTTTGTGATGCCTACTACTTGTTGTGATGATTATGCATGGGAAGACAATGATGTCTTTTATGATCTTGAAAATCTTTTTGGCACTTGCTTGGAAGAACATGATAATAATGTTTTCTATACTATTGTTGCCATTCATGCTATTGAATGATTATGATGATATGCAAAACCACAAGCTTGGGGATGCTATGTTTGATGAGTATGAAATGTTTGAAGATTTATTTGCTGAAAATAATGCTTGTCCTAAGCTTGGGGATGCTTTCCATAATTAATATGATCCTTCGATTCCTTATATTTTCGATAAGAAAATTTATTATGATGATAGCATGCCTCCTATTTATGATAATTACAATGATGAAAGTGGGTTTGGAAGAGTGTCAACTCTAGGTAGTAGTGATCCCACTATTTTGGAGGGTGTTGAATCTTATTACAATATTGATGAAAGTGGATTTGCAAAGGGCATGACTTTATTTAGTGATACATCCACTATTTTGGAAGAGGTTTCAATTGACTATGACAATAGTGTTGCTATCTATGATGATTATTATCATGACATGTATGCCATAAAGAGTAATAAATTTTCTATGCTTTTGGATCATGAAAAGAATGCTATATGTGATGGTTATGTGGATGAATCTATTCATGATGCTACTGAAAATTATTATGAGAGAGGAACTTATGATTCATGATGCTCTTGTTATGTTTCAATCTTTATCTTTTATGCGAGCATCATTGAACTCATCATGCCTGGCTAAAAGGCATTAAAGAAAAGCGCTTGTTTGCGAGACAACCCAACACTTTTATCTACTATCTTTGTGTGTTCACATGATTATGATACTGTAGTAATCATGTTTTTATTGTTTTTGTTTCAATAAAGTACCAAGTAAAACCTTTCGGATCATGTTGGGTGATAGTTGATTTGATCTTGCTGAAAAAAAACTTTTACGCTCACGAAAATAACTCTCATTTTTAACAGAAGAGTGCTTTTGAGTTGATTATTTTTGCAGAAGATTAATATACAAATTGCTCACGTGGTCCTATTTTTTCATAATTTTTGGAGTAGCAGAAGTATGCTTTGAGTACAGATTCCTACAAACTGTTCTGTTTTTGATAGATTCTGTTTTTAATTTTTTTTGGAAATGGAGGCGTGCCCCCGGCCTCTGCATCATAATGATGCATGCACCATCTTATTAAAAATCCATGAAATATCAAAGTAGTCATAAAAGTATTACAGCTCACAAGCGGAGCAAACCAAAGGAAAGAAGAAAAGTACATGCTGACAATCACAACCGATATGGTAATATGAAGGATAAGCTCCCTAGATTCCTATCCTGTTATGCGACCGCCATCCGAACCGGTTGAATATAGTCCATGCTACCATCTCCCACTAGTTGCACCCAGTAACCAAAGGCTCCCTGGAGTCCATAGGAGTGAGTAAGGACCACGTACGGATCCAAGTTGTAGCTCTGAAGATGACCTGCAAGAAAGTTAAAGTGTGTTGTCTGTTAAAAATCATATCATTCTTACAGTTCCATATAGCCCACAATAGCGCACATATTTCAATCCGAATACGAGCCGCAGTAATCTGTTCAATCCTAGCTAACCATGTCCCAAACAACAATGCAATATCGACTGGAGGATTAATGTTGAAGGCTATATGAATCGTTCTCCAAAGCAACTTGGCGAGTGGGCATTCAAGGAATAAGTGTTGTATTGTTTCATCATGATCACAAAACCAGCACCATGAACTACCTACCCATCCCCTCTTGATTAAGTTGTCCTTGCTGAGCATCACTTGCTTGTGGATGAACCACATAAAGATTTTAATACACAAAGGAACCTTAACCCTCCAAATATGCAACGATCTTGAGATTGGGCTAGAATTTATCAAATCCATATAGAATGATTTCACCGTAAAAATCCCATTTTTGGCTAATTTCCATTGTGTCAAATCCGGCTGGTCGAAGAGTTGAACCTCTATCAATCTCTGAACCAAATGCATCGAGGTTACAAAGGGTGGGATATTCAAGGGAGTTGTTTGGAAAACTGTGCCTATGTAATCCTCCTTACGTTGCACAATGTTATAAAGGGTGTGATATTGGACAACCAGGGGCGTCTCTCCTAACCACGTATCCTCCCAAAATCTTGTTGACATCCCATTGCCAACCAAGAATTTGACCCTACGAAAGAACAAGTCCTTCGTTCTCATAAGTCCCTTCCAGAATGGTGAGTCAGTCGATCTCATGGTAACCTGGACGAGTGTTTTTGACTGTAAATATTTATTGCGCAGAATTTGTGACCACATACCCTCTGGCTCTGTCTCTAACCTGTAGAGCCATTTGCTTAGAAGGCATTTATTCTTAATTTCTAAGTTCACAATACCAAGACCCCCTTGGTCTTTTGGTCAGCAAAGGATATTCCATCGCGCGAGATGGCATTTCCTCTTGGCCTCATCAGACTGCCAGAAGAAACGAGATCTAAAGAAATAAAGTCGCTTCCAAACTCCTTTCGGAATTTTGAAGAATGAAAGTAGGAACATCGGCATACTAGTCAGTACCGAATTAATCAGCACTAGCCGACCTCCATAAGACATAAGCTTGCCCTTCCAACAGCTAAGTTTTTTTTCAATTCGATCTTCGATACACTTCCATTCTTTATTGGATAACTTACGATGGTGGATCGGTATTCCCAAATAACTGAATGGTAAAGCACCTAATTCACATCCGAACAATTGTCTATAAGTGTTTTGCTCGTCTTTGGCCTTCCCAAAACAAAACAACTCGCTCTTGTGAAAGTTTACCTTTAAGCCAGACAATTGTTCGAGGAGACATAAGATAAGTTTCATATTACGTGCCTTAGCCATGTCATGCTCCATGAATAAGATAGTGTCATCAGCATACGTAAAATGGATACTCCTCCATCAACTGGATGAGGAACTAATCCCTCCACATGACCATGCTGCTTGGCCCTACCAATAAGAATGGCCAACATATCTGCCACTATATTAAACAAGAGAGGAGACATGGAATCCCCTTGTCTCAAGCCCTTGTGTGTCTGAAAATAATGACCGATATCATCGTTAACCTTGATTCCGACACTACCCTTCTAGACTCGAGTACCCACTTGGTTCCGCCAGGCCTCACTAAATCCTTTCATGCACATTGCCTACTGAAGGAAAGGCCACTTGACTTTATCATACGCCTTCTCAAATCCACTTTGAAGATAACCCCATCTAGTTTCTTCGAGTGAATCTCATGAAGCTTTTCATGCAAAACGACCAGTCCTTCAAGTATGTGTCCCCTGGCATGAACGCTGTCTGGCTCGGTTGTACCACTGAATGAGCAATTTGTGTCAATCTATTGGTTCCAACCTTTGTGAAAATTTTGAAACTCACGTTAAGAACACATATGGGCCTGAATTGTTCAATCCGAACTACCTCATCTTTCTTTGGCAACGACGTTATCATACCGAAGTTAAGATGAAACAACTCTAAATGACCGTTGAATAAATCATGAAACATAGACATAAGATCATCCTTAATAATATGCCAACATTTCTTGTAGAATTCAGCTGGAAACCCATCTGGTCCTGGTGCTTTATTCGGTTTCATTTGTGATATTGCCTCCAGAACCTCTTTGTCGTTAGATGGTGGAGAGAGAATATCATTCTCCTCTGCCTGTAATTGAGTTATATCTCCAATAATAGATTCATCTAGCACCACCGTACTTATATTCGGAGGCCCAAAAAGTTTTTTATAGTAATTAGAGATATAAGCTTTCAGATTCTCATGCCCCACAATTGTCCCCTCGTCTTGTTCAAGCTGTATAATTTTCTTCATCCTATGTTTACCATTTGCAACCATATGGAAGAATTGTGTATTATCATCCCCATGGACAACCTGAAGCACTTTAGCACACAATGCCCACTTGAACTCCTCCTCTCTAAGGAGAGCTCATATTCCTTGCTCAACATCGGACTTGGATCTTTGCTCATTAACCGTAAGAAGAGTGCCTTCAGCTTTTAAATCTAGCGCCTCAATTAATTGAGTGAGACGCTCTTTTTCTTATTTGTAAATCCCACTCTCATTTCTAGCCCAACCTTGCAAAAACTGTCTGAGATGTCTAATTTTATTTTGCCATCTCTCAATATTAGTTCTTCCACTAACAGGCTTAGCCCATTCGCGTGCAATGATCTCCAAAAAGCCTTCTTTCTCGAACCAGCCTAGTTCGAATGAGAAAACATTTTTATTCGCCACATGGGTAGCCTCTCCCGAGTCTACTAGAAGTGGTGTGTGGTCTGAGATTGCTCTCTGCATCGCATGAACCGACACCAAAGGGTACTTTTGTTCCCATTCCACACTAGCGAGTACCCTATCCAAATTTTCATAAGTCGGAGTGGTCAAAGAATTAACCCATGTAAATTGTCTACCGGTGAGCTCAGTCTCTCTCAAATTAAGACTCTCGATAATCATGTTAAACATCATAGACCAACGTCCATCAAAATTGTTATTATTCTTTTCATATCTCCTCCATATTATATTAAAATCCCCCTGACTAGGACCGGTAGGGTTTCATCTCCAGAGATCCGTACCAAATCGGCTAAAAAATTTGGTTTGAGTTCAGGTTGTGCTACCCCATATATAGCAACAAGAGACCATCGGAAACCATCCAATTTTGATCTCATCCGAAACTTAACCGCAAAATCTCCCCAAACCACATTAAGCACCTCAAGCATTTCACACCGAACCCTGAGTAAAATCCCACCGGAGCTCTAGGAGGTAAGATGTGCTAGTCAAAATCAATACCTCCGGAGAGAGTTGCAAGGACCTGTGATGTAAAATTATCTTGTCTTGTTTCCAAAAGTGCAATAAAGTCTAAGTATTGTTCTATCGTTGTCTCCGCCAAGAACCTTCATTTAGCCAAGTCAGCAAGACCTCTGCTATTCCAAAAGATTCCTTTCATAGGTCATCATGAAATTTTTTCTTAAGCTTAACTCTAGCACTTCTACAAACTGTCGAAACAAGATAAATTTTCCGCTTCCAGGGTCGTTTGGGCTTCTCCCCATCACCCTTCGAGAATGTCGGATCGGCGGCGTTAGAGACTGTGCCCTCCGTCATTAGAGGCTCTATGGTGTCTGTAGTCTCCGACCCCTCATTATCGGCCTCCGTACTAGGCAACGCTACTGGAATCAGGATCTTTGCTGTCAGCCCTCTCTTTGTCGTCAGCTAGCTGACGGCAAAGAAGCTCTTTGCCATCAGCTTGAGTAAAGCTGGCGGCAAAGAAAGAGCCAACAGCAAAGAAGGCGTTTGCCGTCAGGCTTCTCTTTGCCGTCCGTTAGCTGACGACATAGAATCCTTGCCGTCCGCTAGCAGATGGCAAAGATCATGGGTGGCGGACTATAAGAATGACCTAATGGCCAGATTCTTTGCCATCAGCTAGCCGACTGCAATGATCATTTGCCGTCAACCATCATACGACAAAGAATCTGGCCATTTTAATGGCTGTTCTCCCCAGGCCCACCCCACGTGCCCCACCTCACCTCACCCTCCCCTCTCTCTCTGTCCCAGCCCTCACTTCACCTGCGCCGCCGTCCCCACCCCGACCCCTCGCCCCCGCTGCCACCCCGACCCCTGCCCTCGCAGCCCCAAGCTCCGCCCCACCCCGTCACCGGCTCC